>NC_091782.1:7272727-7575757 GCF_029378745.1 Bos indicus | reverse complement strand
CAGCTTGTGCTTCTTCCAGTCCAGCATTTCTCATGATGTACTCTGCATGTAAGTTAAATAAGCAGGGTGACAATATACAGTCTTGACGTACTCCTTTTCCTATTTGGAACCAGTCTGTTGTTCCATGTCCAGTTCTAACTGTTGCTTCCTGACCTGCATATAGGTTTCTCAAGAGGCAGGTCAGGTGGTCTGGTATTCCCATCTCTTTCAGAATTTTCCACAGTTTATTGTGATCCACACAGTCAAAAGCTTTGGCATAGTCAATAAACCAGAAATAGATGTTTCTCTGGAACTCTCTTGCTTTTTCCATGATCCAGCGGATGTTGGCAATTTGATCTCTGGTATCTCTGCCTTTTCTAAAAGCAGCTTGAACATCTGGAAGTTCACAGTTCACGTATTGCTGAAGCCTGGCTTGGAGAATTTTGAGCATTACTTTACTAGTGTGTGAGATGAGTGCAATTGTGCAGTAGTTTGAGTATTCTTTGGCATTGCCTTTCTTTGGGATTGGAATGAAACCTGACCTTTTCCAGTCCTGTGGCCACTGCTGAGTTTTCCAGATTTGCTGGCATATTGAATGCAGCACTCTCACAGCATCATCTTTCAGGATTTGAAAGAGCTCAACTCTTTCAAATGGAGGTATTCCTCCATTTGATGGAGGAATTCCATCACCTCCACTAGCTTTGTTCGTAGTGATGCTTTCTAAGGCCCACTTGACTTTGTATTCCAGGATGTCTGGCTCTAGGTGAGTGATCACACCATCATGATTATCTGGATCATGAAGATCTTTTTTGTACAGTTTTTCTGTGTATTTTTTGCCACCTCTTCTTAATATCTTCTGCTTCTGTTAGGTCCATACCATTTCTGTCCTTTATCGAGCCCATCTTTGCATGAAATGTTCCCTTGGTATCTCTAATTTTCTTGAAGAGATCTCTAGTATTTCCCATTCTGTTGTTTTCCTCTATTTCTTTGCATTGATTTCTAAGGAAGGCTTTCTTATCTCTCCTTGCTATTCTTTGGAACTCTGTATTCAGATGCTTATATCTTTCCTTTTCTTCTTTGCTTTTCATTTATCTTCTTTTCACAGCTATTTGTAAGGTCTCCCCAGACAGCCATTTTGCTTTTTTGTATTTCTTTTCCATGGGGATGGTCTTGATCCCTGTCTCCTGTACAATGTCACAAACCTCAGTCCATAGTTCATCAGGCACTCTATCAGATCTAGTCCCTTAAATCTATTTCTCACTTTCACTGTATAATCATAAGGGATTTGATTTAGGTCCTACCTGAATGGTCTAGTGGTTTTCCCTACTTTCTTCAATTTAAGTCTGAATTTGGCAATAAGGAGTTCATGATCTGAGTCACAGTCAGCTCCCGGTCTTGTTTTTGCTGACTCTATAGAGTTGCTCCATCTTTGGCTGCAAAGAATATAGTCAATCTGATATCAGTGTTGACCATCTGGTGATATCCACGTGTAGAGTCTTCTCTTTTGTTGTTGGACGAGGGTGTTTGCTATGACCAGTGCGTTCTCTTGGCAAAACTCTATTAGCCTTTGCCCTGCTTCATTCTGTATTCCAAGGCCAACTTTGCCTATTACCCCAGGTGTTTCTTGACTTCCTACCTTTGCATTCCAGTCCCCTATAATGAAAAGGACATCTTTTTTGGGTGTTAGTACTAAAAGGTCTTGTAGGTCTTCATAGAACCTTTCAACTTCAGCTGCTTCAGCATTACTGGTTGGGGCATAGACTTGGATTACTGTGATATTGAATGGTTTGCCTTGGAAACGAACAGAGATCATTCTGTCGTTTTTGAGATTGAATCCAAGTACTGTATTTCGGACTCTTTTGTTGACCATGATGGCTACTCCATTTATTCTAAGGGATTCCTGCCCACAGTAGTAGATATAATGGTCATCTGAGTTAAATTCACCCATTCCAGTCCATTTGAGTTCGCTGATTTCTAGAATGTCAACGTTCACTCTTGCCATCTCCTGTTTGACCACTTCTAATTTGCCTTGATTCATGGACCTAACATTCCAGATTCCTATGGACTATCGGTCTTTACAGCATCAGACCTTGCTTCTATCACCAGTCACATCCACAACTGGGTATTGTGTTTGCTTTGGCTCCATCCCTCCATTTTTTCTGGAATTATTTCTCCACTGATCTCAAGTAGCATATTGGGCATATACCAACCTGGGGAGTTCCTCTTTCAGTATCCTATCATTTTTCCTTTTCATGCTGTTCATGGGGTTTGGTTATATATAAATGTTAACTATATTTATCTATATTGTTATTTCCATCTATCTATTATTCATCTATTATCTATCAAAGAAGGTCCAATGTCAAGATTCACTCAGTGTATTTTTACCACATATGTTTTCTCAAGGAATTGTTCTAATTTTTGTTTTACAAAAAATTCCATTAGGGTAAAAATAGATGTATCCCTTTTTCCTATATAAACTTATATTCTCCTTTGCTTTGATCACACACCTTTACTCTATATGTAAAGACTTTTTCCTAATTTTTCAGCAAGAAACTTATTTTGAGTATGTAATATATGTCAAGTACTGTGCTAGGCATTAAGAATACAAACAGCAAAAATATCCTGCTCTGCTCCTGTTTTCAAGCAGGTGGGGAGAGAGAAACAGGAGGTTCAGAGAAGGCAATGGGGAGACAGAGAGGGAGAGAGGAGCAAGCAGTGCTGACCACACACAATGTCTCGAGTGTGGAGATGCAAACACAACAGGAATTTAAACTGAGTCGTGAGGGCGTGCATCATATAGGCAGGCACAGGACTCCACTTCTGGTGCCAGAGAAAACTCCAGGGAAGAGGAAACCTGCTGTGGAGGTGAGCAGAGCAGCAAGGAATTACTAGAGCTACGTGGAAAGAGAAGATTAAAAGTGAGCAGAAAACGGACAATCTCACAGTAAGAGAGAATATGATCCACTTAAGGCACTGGAAGTATTAAATAGGTAGCGAGTAGAGCAAGGGGGAATCTAGTGACAACCGAGACTAAAAGGCAGCCTAATCCTGGAGCATTCTTCTAGTAATGATAATTTACTTACCTATTCGGGGGCCTCACCTGGTCTGAGTGCTTCGGCACCTTTGGGTTTGCCTCCCTGTCCTCCATCGACTCTGCAGGAAGTTGTATGTCTTTGCAGCAACATTGTTTGGTTTTCAGTGAAAGTTCCAAGTGCCCAGGTGGTTTTTCTCCTCCCCCTGTTCTGTGATGTTCAGTTTAACTCAGTTCAGCCTGTTTCTGGGTCATTGTACTTTGAGATGCAGGTGTATCTGAGAGCAGAAATTGTCACCAAAGAATAGAAATGGGATTTCAATAAACGAGATCCACTGTTCAGTTTCTGCGATAAAGCAAGTAGTGCAAACTGAGTAGCATTCAAAACGAAAAAGACTCTTTCTTCCCCTGACACACGGTGGCAGGCCTGAGCTCTGGGAAGTTATGTTCATACAGTCGCCTGGTCTTGAACTGTTTCCAGTCCGGTAGTGGAGACAGCCCTGTAAACACACGGTATGAGAGGAGGTGAGCTCAGGGTATTTCTACTCCGCCGTTTTGGCTGATCTCCAGCAATTAAAACAAACAACCCGTATAATGTAACTGCATTGAAATGTAAGTGGTTTTGAAATGGATGGAATCAAAGTGCTTGAAAGCCTGGGCATGGGGGCAATCTTCACCAAAGAGTGTGCAGGTGAGGACTAGAGTAGGAAGTGACCCTAGAATAAAGGTCACTAGCATTCTTGTCCTTTATTCATTTTTCTAGCAGAGACTTCAATTTTAAAATCTTGATGGGTATGAGCTCATAATGTATTGGGAACTTGACTTTTTTATACGATTGACTAAATTCCAGTTTATTTTTGGCTTCATAAATTTACTTTTAATGCCTTTGACCTGGACAATGCTTTAACTTTTATTCTAGAGTTTCAAACTTCTATTTCTAAGGTAATTGAGTCAAAGATCTACCTGGAAGATATTTGGGTGAATGATGTGTGGTGATAATCTAATTTTTTTCTCTAAACTCTAAACTAAAAGCAACAAGGCCACATAATAAATAATCTATTCCTTCTTTACCCTTTGAAGTGCATTTTTATAGCTTATTAAATTATTACATACATTTATTATGGTTTGAGTCGGGGTGTTCTATTCAAAAGACATGCCATTGTTCAGTTTCCTACAGCTTTATTTTACTATCATGTTGTTTCAAATTGCTATATTGCTCTCATTTTTCAATATTTATCTAGTTATTTTCAAGTTTATTTATCTAATGATATTAAAACAAACAAAAAAAGTACTCAGAGCAACTTAAATTGGAACTTGTATGTTTTATTTATAAATAACATAACATAAACTTTCTTACTTTAAAGGCTATTAAGTCCCTTGCATTTATTTTTCTTTAGAGAAATGCTATTTTTTAAAGATTTTGTTTTTATAAAACTTTTTTTCTCTTCACTATACCCTAAGCTTTTTATATCTTTCTTAAACACAATTTTTAAAGATGAAGTAGGTTATTTGACTGCTAAATTATTTTATTTTACTTTTATTACTGTATTGAAATATTCCAATTGTAAATAGTATTAAAAATAAAAGAAGTATTAGAATGATAATTTGATTAAATTGATTAGATAACTTGCTACTTTTCAAACTTAAAATATTTTATCCATCTAAGATCTGTAAAGGACCCTGGATTTTATTTTCCCAATAACCTAATATAAAAAAAGAGGGCATAGCAATAGAGATTTTCCAGAGATTACATGCTAGTTAGTTGCAGACCCAATATTCAGCTGAAACCAGTTCAATACTAATCTTGTTTAGTAAATCATTGGACTGACATTAGAGAATCTATATCAAAGCTATTGCTATAATTTACTTAGATGTTTATTCTTTTGTAAGCTAGGGATAAAAGGATGTTTATGAGGAATAAATGGGATTATGCATACACAGTACTCATATGCTGGATATATGGGAACATTCAATAAATGTTTACTGTTATTAGTAATAATATCAACAGTGGGGATCGATTGGGCCGTATTTGTAATTAGATATATAATTCAACAACTTTTTTTAAGTTTTAAAGTTTTTTTTTAAATGTAGACCATTTTTATAGTCTGTATTGAATCTGTTATGTTGTTGCTTCTGTTGTTTTTGTCTTGGTGCTTTGCTGTGAAGTATGCGGGATCTTAGCTGCCTGGAGTGAAGTGAACTGAAAGTCGCTCAGTCGTGTCGTGTCCTACTCTTTGTGATGCATGGACTATACATTCTCCAGGCTGAATACTGAAGTGGGTAGACGTTCCCTTCTCCAGGGGCCCTTCCTAACCCAGGGATCGCACCCAGGTCTCCCACATTGCAGCTAGTTGGTAAAGAATCCGCCTGCAATGTGGGAGACCTGGGTGCGATCCCTGGGTTGGGAAGAGCCCCTGGAGAAGGGAAAGGCTACCCACTCCAGTATTCTGGCCTGGAGAATTCCACGGACTGTACAGTCCATAGGGTCACAAAGAGTCAGACACGACTGAGCGACTTACCTCCCTGATCAGGGATCAAGCCCTCAGCTCCTGAACTGGAGGGCAAAGTCTTAACCACTGGACTGCCAGGGAAATCCCAAAAACCTTTTAAAATTTACTGAATTCCCCCCCCCCCCCCCAATATGCAACATTTTGAAGAGGTTAATAATTGTAAATGACATTCTCAAATTTGCAATGTTATTCAGATTCTTTCCTTGTGAATGAAAGTTGAACTTCTAATCTGAGAAAATGGAACTGATGAAATGGAAAATAAAATCATCCTGGGTGTTTTAATAAGTGACATCATCTAAATAGTTCTAAAAAGTTGGCTTGATTTTTTTTCTAATATTTTCGAAGATTTTAAATTTATACATGCTAGGAGCTGAGGGTACTGAGATAAATAACACTGAGAGCCTTAATAAATAAAACAAGACGCACTGTTTTGATACAGCTGGCTACGGAAAGCTATTGATCATTCAGAAAAGCCACTGAGTGGCTATACAGACAGTTGGGATCTTTTGAGCTGAGTTCATTGACAGAAAAGTGGAGATGAAGAGAGACCCAGGGAGGTGAAACTGATTTTATTTTACTTCGGTGTTCAGAGCTGATGGCATCACATTGCCTTGTCTGTCAATGCTGAATCAAACTGACAGCACAGCCTGTGTTCCCTGCGTTGCTCTTGTTTGACATTGGTCTTTCATTTTTTTGTCATCTGAAACACTGACCAGGACTGTTAACTCTGTAACTGCTGTTATTAACAACAGCAAAAATTATTGCTTTTATAAAACAAAGCAATAGAAAAAAGTACAGCTGTATTTTCATTTAGGGAAAGGCAAGGTACAAGGGTTGGTTTAAAAAGAATTAACACATGCACATACACACACATATATATATATGTGTGTATATGAAATTTAGAAAGATGGTAATGATGATCCTATATGCAAGGCAGGCAAAGAGACACGGATGTAAAGAACGGACTTTTGGTCGATGTGGGAGAAGGCGAGGGTGGGATATTTGAAGGAATAGCATCAAAACATGCATATTGCTGTATGCAAAATAGATGACCAGAGCGAGTTTGATGCATAAAGCAGGGCATCCAAAGCTGGTGCACTGGGACAACCCAGAAAGATGGGATGGGGAGGGAGGTGGAGGGGGCTTAGGAAGCAGGGACACATGCACACCCATGGCTGATTCATGTCAATGGACGCCAAAACCATCACAATATTGTAAAGTAATTAGCCTTCGATTAAAATAAATAATTTTGCAAAGAATTCATATGATATAATGTCATTTGCAGCAATGTGGATGGGCCCAGAGAATATCATACTAAGTAAAGAAACAAAAACAAATATCATATGATATCAATAATACTTGGAACCTAAAAAAAGATACAAGAAGAACTTATTTACAAAATGGAAACAGACTAACAGATTTCAAAATCAAACTCAGTTCAATTCAGTTCAATTCAATTGCTCAGTCGTGTCTGACTCTTTGAGACCCCATGAATTGCAGCACGCCAGGCCTCCCTGTCCATTACAAATTCCTGGAGTTCACTCAAACTCATGTCCATTGAGTCAGTGATGCCATCCAGCCATCTCATCCTCTGCCGTCCCCTTCTCCTCCTGCCCCCAATCCCTCCCAGCATCAGAGTCTTTTCCAATGAGTCAATTCTTCGCATGAGGTGGCCAAAGTATTGGAGTTTCAGCTTTAGCATCAGGCCTTCCAATGAACACCCAGGATTGATCTCCTTTAGAATGGACTGATTGGATCTCCTTGCAGTCCAAGGGACTCTCAAGAGTCTTCTCCAACACCACAGTTCAAAAGCATCAATTCTTTGGTGCTCAGCTTTCTTCACAGTCCAACTCTCACGTCCATACATGACCACTGGAAAAACCATAGCCTTGACTAGATGGACCTTTGTTGGTAAAGTAATGTCTCTGCTTTTGAATATGCTATCTAGGTTGGTCATAACTTTCCTTCCAAGGAGTAAGCGTCTTTTAATTTCATGGCTGCAATCACTGTCTGCAGTGATTTTGGAGCCCAGAAAAATGAACTCTGACACTGTTTCCACTGTTTCCCCATCTATTTCCCATGAAGTGATGGGACCCGATGCCATGATCTTCCTTTTCTGAATATTGAGCTTTAAGCCAAATTTTTCACTCTCCACTTTCATTTTCACTTTCATCAAGAGGCTTTTGAGTTCCTCTTCACTTTCTGCCATAAGGGTGGTGTCATCTGCATATCTGAGGTTATTGATATTTCTCCTGGCAATCTTGATTCCAGCTTGTGCTTCTTCCAGCCCAGCGTTTCTCATGATGTGCTCTGCATATAACTTAAATAAGCAGGGTGACAATATACAGCCTTGACGTACTCCTTTTCCTATCTGGAACTAGTCTGTTGTTCCATGTCCAGTTCTAATTGTTGCTTCCTGACCTGCATATAGGTTTCTCAAGAGGCAGATCAGGTGGGCTGGTATTTCCATCTCTTTCAGAATTTTCCACAGTTTATTGTGACCCACACAGTCAAAGGCTTTGGCATAGTCAATAAAGCAGAAATAGATGTTTTTCTGGAACTCTCTTGCTTTTTCCATGATCCAGCAGATGTTGGCAATTTGATCTATGGTACCTCTGCCTTTTCTAAAAGCAGTTGAACATCTGGAAGTTCACGGTTCACATATTGCTGAAGCCTGGCTTGGAGAATTTTGAGCATTACTTAACTAGCATGAGAGATGAGTGCAATTGTGTGGTAGTCTGAGCATTCTTTGGCGTTGCCTTTCTTTGGGATTGGAATGAAACCTGACCTTTTCCAGTCCTGTGGCCACTGCTGAGTTTTCCAGATTTGCTGGCATATTGAGTGCAGTACTTTCACAGCATCATCTTTCAGGATTTGAAAGAGCTCAACTGGAATTCCATCACCTCCACCAGCTTTGTTCATAGTGATGCTTTCTAAGACACACTTGACTTCACATTCCAGGATGTGTGGCTCTAGGTGAGTGATCACACCATCGTGATTATCTTGGTTGTGAAGATCTTTTTTGTACAGTTCTTCCATGTATTCTTGCCACCTCTTCTTAATATCTTCTGCTTCTGTTAGATCCATACCATTTCTGTCCTCTATCGAGCCCATCTTTGCATGAAATGTTCCCTTGGTATCTCTAATTTTCTTGATGAGATCTCTAGTATTTCCCATTCTGTTGTTTTCCTCTATTTCTTTGCATTGATCGCTGAGGAAGGCTTTCTTATCTCTCCTTGCTCTTCTTTGGAACTCTGCATTCAGATGCTTATATCTTTCCTTTTCTCCTTTGCTTTTTGCTTCTCTTCTTTTCACAGCTATTTTTAAGGCGTCCCCAGACAGCCATTTTGCTTTTTTGCATTTCTTTTTCTTGGGGGTGATCTTGATTCCTGACTTCTGTACAATGTCGTGAACCTCTGTCCATAGTTCATCAGGCACTCTATCTATCAGATCTAGTCCCTTAAATCTATTTCTCACTTGCACTGTATAATCATAAGGGATTTGATTTAGGTCCTACCTAAATGGTATAGTGGTTTTCCATACTTTCTTCAATGTTAGTCTGAATTTGGCAATAAGGAGTTCATGATTTGAGCCACAGTCAGCTCCCGGTCTTGTTTTTGCTGACTGTATAGAGCTTCTCCATCTTTGGCTGCAAAGAATATAATCAGTCTATTTCGGTGTAGACCATCTGGTGATGTCCATGTGTAGAGTCTTCTCTTGTGTTGTTGGAAGAGGGTGTTTGCTATGACCAGTGTGTTCTCTTGGCAAAACTCTATTAGCCTTTGCCCTGCTTCATTCCGTATTCCAAGGCCAAATTTGCCTGTTACCCCAGGTGTTTCTTGACTTCCTGCTTTTGCATTCCAGTCCCCTGTTGGCTCAGATGGTAAAGTGTCTGCCTGCAGTGCGGGAGACCTGGGTTCGATCCCTGGGTTGGGAAGATCCCCTGGAGAAGGAAATGGCAATTCACTCCAGTACTCTTGCCTGTAAAATCCCATGGACAGAGGAGCCTGGTAGGTTACAGTCCATTGGGTCGCAAAAAGTTGGACACGACTGAGCAACTTCACTTTCACTTTCCCCTATAATGAAAAGGACATGTTTTTTGGGGTTAGTTCTAAAAGGTCTTGTATAGGTCTTCATAGAACTGTTCAACTTCAGCTTATTCAGGGTTACCGGTTGGTACATAGACTTGGATTACTGTGATATTGAATGGTTTGCCTTGGAAATGAACAGAGATCATTCTGTCGTTTTTGAGATTGCATCCAAGTACTGCATTTCAGACTCTTTTGTTGACCATGATGGCTACTCCATTTCTTCTGAGGGATTCCTGCCCACAGTAGTGGATATAATGATCATCTGAGTTAAATTCACCCATTCCAGTCCATTTTAGTTCGTTGATTCCTAGAATGTTGATGTTCACTCTTGCCATCTCCTGTTTGACCACTTCCAATTTGCCTGGATTCATGGACATAGGAATATTCCAGGTTCCTATGCGATATTGCTCTTTACAGCATCGGATCTTGCTTATATCACCAGTCACATCCACAGCTGGGTATTGTTTTTGCTTTGGCTCCATCCCTTCATTCTTTCTGGAGTTATTTCTCCACTGATCTCTAGTCGCATATTAGGTACCTACCGACCTGGGGAGTTCCTCTTTCAGTATCCTATCATTTTTCCTATTCATACTGTTCATGGGGTTCTCAAGGCAAGAATACTGAAGTGGTTTGCCATTTCCTTCTCCAGTGGACCACATTCTGTCAGACCTCTCCACCATGACCCTCTTGTCTTGGGTGGCCCACATGGCATGGCTTAGTTTCATTGAGTTAGACAAGGCTGTGGTCCGTGTGATCAGATTGACTAGTTTTCTGTGATTATGGTTTCAGTGTGTCTGCCCTCTGATGCCCTCTTGCAACACCTACCATCTTACTTGGGTTTCTCTTACCTTGGACGTGGGGTATCTCTTCATGGGTGCTCCAGCAAAGTGCACCCACTGCTCCTTACCTTGGATGAGGGATATCTCCTCATGGCCTCCCCTCCTGACCTTGAACGTGGAGTAGCTCCTCTCGGCCCTCCTGTGCCTGTGCAGCTGCTGCTCCTTGGATGTGGGGTTGCTCCTCTCAGCTGCCACCCCTGACCTTGGATGTGGGGTAGCTCCTCTTGGCCGCTCCTGCGCTGTCACAGCCTGGCGCTCTCGGCCATTGCCCCTGACCTTGGGCAAGGGGTAGTTCCTCTCGGCCACGCTTCTGTGCGGTCTGTCACAGCTGGCATGCTTTTGCGCGGTCCATCGCAGACTATACAGTCCTTGGAATTGTCCATGTCAGAATACTGGAGTGGGTAGCCTATCCCTTCTCCAGGGGAATCTTCCCAACCAGGAATTGAACTGGAATTTCCTGCATTCCAGGTGGGTTTTTTACTAACTGAGCTATCAGGGAAGCCCCAAAATCAAACTAGTGGTTACCAAATAGGAAACTTGGTGGCAAGGAAGAGATTATATTACATTAGGGTAAGCATATATACACTACTATATATATTAACGGAGAAGGCAATGGCACCCCACTCCAGTACTCTTGCCTGGAAAATCCCATGGATGGAGGAGCCTGGTAAGCTGCAGTCCATGGGGTTGTGAAGAGTTGGACACGACTGAGCGACTTCACTTTCACTTTTCACTTTTCACTTTCTTGCATTGGAGAAAGAAATGGCAACCCACTCCAGTGTTCTTGCCTGGAGAATCCCAGGGACGGGGGAGCCTGGTAGGCTGCCATCTATGGGGTCACACAGAGTCAGACACGACTGAAGTGACTTAGCATATATATTAATAAAATAGATAATCAATAAGGACCTACTGTATAACACAAGGAACTTGGCTCAATATTCTGTAATAACCTACATGGAAAACGAATCTGAAAAAGCATAGGTATATGTTTATGTGTAACTGAGTGACCTTGTTGTACACCTGAAATTAACACAACATTGTAAATCAAGTATACTCCAATATAAAATAAAAATTAAATAAAAAATACTAAATAAAAAGAGCTGTTTGAAATCTCTGTTGACATTCATTAAAACACACCTTTAAAGCATATATAAATACATACATAAAACACATATTTGTGTGTACATACACATGCACAGGGCTTCCCTGGTGGCCCAGATGGTAAAGAATCTGCCTGCAGTGCAGAAGGCTCAGGTTCGATCCCTTGGTCCATAAGATTCCTTGGAGAAGGGAATTGCTGCCCATTCCAGTATTCTTTCCTGGAGAATTTCATGGACAGAGGAGCCTGGCAGGTTACAGTCCATGGGGTCACAGACAGTAGGACATGATATAGTGACTAATGCACACACACTAACACGCAAAGGTCTCTAAGATTGTTTTTGCTCCAGAACAGTAAAGACTAAGTTTGATTATGGAGGCAACTCTGTAGAGCATTAAGGACATGTAATTTAAAGACAGGCTTAGGTGCAGAAGCTGGTCCTTGCCCTGCTCCCTGGGTGATCTTTGGCAGGTTATTTAATCTCTCTAAATCTCAGTTTTCTCACTGGAGTAATAACAGTTTCCTCCCTGTCCTGTTGTTAGGATTAAGAAGACACTGTGTCTGCTTCCTAGTAGGCTACTCATTTTACATGTTCTTTAATATCTATAAAAAATTGTATTTTCCTGAACTTTTTAATTTTTTACCTTAATCTGTTTTAAGAATTATTTTTTAAAAGTATAATATGAAGCTAATTCTAATTAGGGCATTAGTGAGTACTGATCAAGGACATGATGTACTTTTACCCTTATCATTCCAATTTATTATTCTTTTTAGACAATGATCCAATTATTCCTAGAACACAAGCAATTGAATAAAAATGAGAAAGGAAATAGAAATGTGACCATAGGAGGGAAAACTTTATTTCTTTAATAAATGTGATAACATTCTTATGACGTTAGATAGTATGATTCTGTTTGCACCAAGAAAGTCAGACAGGTAGTTGGGAGTTCGGCTTTACATTTACATGGGTTTCACATACATTTTAATTCTATAGGGTTATGTAAAACATGTAGTTTGAAATAATAATTTTCTATTTGGTAAATATGGAGGAAAGACAAGGTACATGAACAAATGTTTCGATTGTGGAAGGTGATTATAGACAATTCCCTAGATTTATGGAGAACTTGGATTACAACAAGGCTGAGAGTGGCTTTCGGGTACTGGGAAAGCGCACTTTACCTTCCTTATGAGATGAGTTTTAATGCCTGTGAATGCTTCAGATTTGGGAGGCCTGTGTGATGGAGCTTTATTATGAGTCCCTGGCACAGTGCTACCTTTCAAATTTAGCTTTTTCCTTTTTGTAGCTTGGTATATTATTATTATGATCCTGTTTTATTTCTGTTTTCTAATCTAATACCTTCTATGGTAGGTATGTCATTACATTCTTAGTTACGTCTGACTCTTTGCGACCCTGTAGACTATAGCTTGCCAGGCTTCTCTGTCCATGGAATTACCCAAGCAAGAATACTGGAATGGGTTGCCATTTCCTTCTCCAGGAATCTTCCTGACCCAGGGATTTAACCTGCATCTCTTATGCCCCCTGCATTGGTAGGTGGGTTCTTTATCACTAGGTTAGGTATTGTCCTCAAAATTTTAAATATGATAGAGTTCACATGAAGGTTAGGTAAAGTGTATGTTTGTGAACTTTCAAGATTGCGCCTTGAAAGACAGAGTACTTTCAAAATAATCACTAATCATTTTTAGAAAGTATGTATTAGGTTGGCCAAAGGATTTATTCAGGTTTTCCATAAGATGCTATGGAAAAACCCAAATAAAATTTGTGACCAATAATAGAAGCTTACTGTGTTGTAATCTAGGCTCAGGATTTTATCTTCTGCTCCAGGAGTATAACAATTCTGATGGATGAACGAACTCGGAGGTTTTGTTAAAAGCATGTGTTGCTATGATGATTTACATGTCTCTGAACAAAAACATGTAGGATATGATTGACTCCTTCTATAAGAGAAGGTCAAAGAGAAGGTCCGGCCAAGTCTATGTTTCACTAACAAAGGGAGAGGTGGCAGAAAAAATAAATTTCATAGATGATGAGTGAGTTCAGTTCAGTTCAATCGCTCAGTCATGTCCGACTCTTTGCGACTCCATGAATCGCAGCACGCCAGGCCTCCCTGTCCATCACCAACTCCCGGAGTTCACTGAGACTCACATCCGTCGAGTCAGTGATGCCATCCAGCCATCTCATCCTCTGTCGTCCCCTTCTCCTCCTGCCCTCAATCCCTCCCAGCATCAGAGTCTTTTCCAGTGAGTCAACTCTTCCCATGAGGTGGCCAAAGTACTGGAGTTTCAGCTTTCGCATCAGTCCTTCCAAAGAAATCCCAGGGCTGATCTCCTTCAGAATGGACTGGTTGGATCTCCTTGCAGTCCAAGGAACTCTCAAGAGTCTTCTCCAACACCACAGTTCAAAAGCATCAATTCTTCGGTGCTCAGCTTTCTTCACAGTCCAACTCTCACATCCATACAGGACCACTGGAAAAACCATAGCTTTGACTAAATGGACCTTTGTTGGCAAAGTAATGTCTCTGCTTTTGAAAATGCTATCTAGGTTGGTCATAATTTTCTTCCAAGGAGTAAGTGTCTTTTAATTTCATGGCTGCAGTCACCATCTGCAGTGATTTTGGAGCCCCAAAAAATAAAGTCTGACACTGTTTCCACATCTAATTCCCATGAAGTGATGGGACCGGATGCCATGTACTACCTGTGAATCTAAACGAAAACTTTAATTCATTTGATCCTCAAAATAAGTGTATCAAATGTTATTTTCATCCCCATGATTCTAATAATTAGGTTAATAATGTTTCTGTGTATACATGAGTTGGCTGGATGTGAGCGAATGCAACCCTGATGGAATGTTGTTATCACAGCCAAGCTGTCCCTCCTGACTCCATCCCCACACTTTTCGTTTTAGCCCATCTTGTTCATCATCACCACTATTATCCTTCTAGGGCTGCCTACAGCCCTTCCCACTTCAAGCCTTTCATGACACCTCGATGAAGTCACAAAGGGTGACCCCTGGCATTATCTCCTTCTCTTCTCTCAGCTGCACCCCCTTTCCCTTGGCATCCACTACAAATTGCGCAAGTCCCGTCATTCACTCCCTCTTCACAGCTGGAAAGGACTCCACCCATTTCTGCCTCTGGTCCTGCTTTTTGTTGCTTGTGTTCCTTAGACACTAGGGCAATTTGGCCACTTACTACATAATTTTGAACTGTTACTTAACTTCTTTTGGCCTCAGTTGCATTATCTGTGAAGGAAATAAATTGGATTACAGTCAGATTAAATTGTTTGATCTTGACTATTCAACGCTGCCGTTTGCTGACACAAATAATATGTAGATGAATGAGCTTGAGTGTCCCATAACTGAGTCACTTTGCTGTACACTGAAACTAACACAACATTGTAAAGCAACTCTCCCCCAATAAAAAAGTAAAATAAAATAACAAACAACCAAACCGGCTGTGGACTGGATTTAGCCTATTAGTCATATACTCAAACCCAAAGTCTCCTTTCAGTGCTAAGGTTTTATAAAAAAAATAGAAAGCCATTTCTATTCCCAACATTAAAGGGCTGAAGTTTTCCCTCACAGTGTAGCTTCATTAGATATTACCCTAGTTCATTGTCACTGATGATGATGGATAGTTTTGGTCCTACAGTCTCTCCCAGCACATTTCTCATGGTGCAGACATCTCCGCACATAATCTGTTAACGTAGTAAATGCAGAGGAATACTTCTCCCAGTTTCTCAGCAGGCCGTTCTGACCAGGGCATGAACTGAGTACAACCTTGTCATCAATTTCCTCCATAATCCTTTCTGTAGGTCAAATTAAATGTGATAGTACACTCAGCAATCCTTTTGCTTCCTGAAATATTACAATAGGGTTGTGTGAGCAACATTCCTGCAACTCAATAAACAGTGTGGTTTGGATGACTAATTAAGGAGCACACAAAATATACAATCTTCTCTGACACTTTCATACAAAAACTGATCTTTCAGAAATCTCCATATGCTATTTCAACCAATGATAAAGTTTATAGCTCCCTGGCAGAATGCATCAACAAAATAGCCAATCTTAGATTCGGTGAACCCTGGCTTGATGGACATTTTGTTTCAGTAGAAAAATGAAGGAGGATGGGGGAGACCATCATTTTATTTTGCTTTCCCATGCAAACTATTCTCGTTCATCTCTGATCTAGCATTAATTAGCACTTTGTGATGGCTCTCCGTCCTATTCAAGATGGCCATGCTTGCCAAGCCTGAGTAATTTTTTGAATGAAGTTACTAAGTGTCGCCACTAGAACATTCATAAAACAACAAGTCCCTGTGTATCTTTGCCTCATTATTACTGCAGTTATCTTTCAAATCTTTGTGTTAAAGCCCTAATTATCTGGCTGTAGTCTCACCTTTAAAAGTGTAGTCCTATATCCAGAGTAGTCTTATCATTGTTATGACTTGAAACTCATTTGGTGGTTTCTTTATACTTATATCCTATCTGACTTTCATTTCCTCAATAAGAAGGGTTGGAGTTTCATATCAGGCTCTCTTAATGTATCTGTTCCCTGTTTTCCTCCAAAATTTCCGGTTTTAGTTGTCTGTACTGCATCAAATTTCTTTACATGTCCACTGTTTAGAAACTTTGCTTTTTATCTGTCTGGATCTGTATTCACTAATATGGAACTGGTCTGCCCAGAAAACATGAGTTTGAATTCCTCTTTTCAGTCTATTGGATAAATGCTGGGACCCCAGAAGTGAAAATTATCTGAAACATTGCAACATTTTGATCTAGATATTTGGATCAGAGTGTAATATACTTACCATCAATATAATATTTTTTTCTTCTTGTCATTCCAAATTCTTAGCTGGATTTAAAGAACTTGATTCTTAAGCAAATATGATCTTGACTTGGTAGGTTAGAAAATAATTGTTCTCATCACAGAATTCCTTACTTTGCATGTGTGTGTGTGCTCAGTCATTCACTTGTATCCACCTCTTTGTGACCCCATGGATTGTAGCCCACCAGCCTCCACCAGGCTCCTCTGTCCATGGGATTTTCCTGGCAAACATCCTGGAGGGGGTTGCAATTTCCTCCTCCCAGTTCTCACTCTGCAGAAAGTCACTTTCACCATTATTTTAAGTCATCAGCTTTCCTTCTCTATTTCAGTGTTTTACTTGTCAGAACCCCTGAACAACCATGAATTTAAAAGTTAATAAGGAGAACCACTATCAGTAGAGAGAACTCCCAAGAAGAACAAGCAGTTCTGTAATTACAGCCTTGGTGTTGCTCAGTCAACCCAGTTGTCAGGAACACATCTTTGTATCATGTGACGTGTACATCAAGATTTGCCATATTTGATGAACCCTCCTGCTCATTCAACCTTGAAATCCTGCAGTTAGCCTCAAGTCCTTCTCCCTTTCAGTTGGTATATATTAGCCAGTAAATTCCCTCCCTTTTATCTCCAAAATACTCTCAAACCTATGCCTTCCTGTTCATTCCCAGTACTTGCTCAAAAAAGTGTCTATTGAGGGTTGCCTCTGTGATAGTCACTTTTTCAGGAGTTGGAGACACAGCTGTTAAAAGAATCAGCATTTGCCTGAGAGAGCTTCCATTCTTACTGGGCATTTCATTATGTCTTGCTTTAAGGACAACATTCATCTTAAGCTGTGGGATTAAGAGGAATGAATCCTCCCTCTGGAATCTATTCCTATGCTAACACCAAAGCTGTCCCCGGATCATGTGACAACCCAAATTTGGATGACTCTTTATCAGCAGCTTTGTAAATGCCAAGCATTATAGCCTGGAGTGCTCCTTATGGGCTGAGCCACTCCCACCGCTGTTCTCCAGTCCCCCGGCCTAAGTGCTGCTGTGAGAATAGGCTGCAATAGCGTTTTCACTGCTCTCTTGCGACTTTGCACTAAGTGCTTACAATTCTACACTCCATTTCCACCTGAAGAATTTCTGTTCCACTCTGTGAAGGGATGGTCTTTGCCCTCACTGTTAATTTCTTCATCTGTAACCTATAGAAAAGTTGTGAAACACTCTTTCAAAAAGGTAGCAATTATAGAGTTCAATTTATTCTTATATTTTTCCATACAATAGCATATTAGTTTTGAATATACAGCATAGAGATTCAATATTTTTATACATTAATAAATGATCACCATAATAAGTCTAGTTACAATCTATCACCATACAAAGTTATGACAATATTATTGACTATATTCTCTAAGTTGTGTATTTCATGTCCATGACATTTATTTTTTACTATTTTTTAATTTTTATTTTTGAACCAATTCAGTATAATTAAGATTTATACAATTTCACACAACAGTAGGATACAAATTCTATTCAAGTTCCCATAGATTATAAACTAGAAGACACTGGAACATATTCAGGTACATGAACAAGATACAAAAATTCATTTGTTTTTCATTTCCCAACATCACTCCCATTAGATAATCAGCATCTTGAAGGGAGAAGATATATTTTCTTTGTACTAAAAAGTAGTTTGCTGAATAAAGGCATAAATAAATGGATGAAGTACACAAGAGATTCTGTGCTTTAATATTAAAAAATACTTATAGGAATATCAATATTACTTTAAGAAAATTGCACATTCAGTTTTCTCTTATTTACCATGTCGAAGATGACCAACATTGGACAAATGGGTCTCAACGGCAAAAGCAAGTGAAACCAAAGGAGAGGAAAAAAAATCATTTAAAATATTATATTGATACAAAGTACTTATTTAGTTCCAATGATTTTACTATCTAGACAGAACTTAAAACAGCATTTTAGGAAGTCTAGTATCATTTAGTACAGTTGTCTGAAAAGAATAACATCCTTTTCAAAGGGAATAACCTTAGCAATACAAAATCTTATATCATTCTTTAATGCTTACTTTGTAGAATTTATGGTCTCTCTAAGAAAGACTTAATATTATGCAAAAGGGTAATGTTTCCAGAAGGACCTGAAAGTAAGCATATAAGATAAACCCAGAAGGCAGAGTTTAAGTTATGCATATCCATATATCCACTCTTCTTTAAAGGTCTTTTTCCTATATAGGTCATTACAAAACATTGCATAGAGTTACCTGTGCTATATAATAGATCCTTATTAGTTATATTATTTATAGCAATGGGCTTCCCAGGTGGCGCTAGTGGCAAAGAACTTGCCTGCCAATTCAGGAGACATAAGACACGTGGGTTTGATCCCGTGCAGAAGAGCATGGGAACCCACTCCATTATTTTTTCTGAGAGAATCCCATGGACAGATGGAGCCTGGCAGGCTACAGTTCATAGGGTCACAAAGAGTCAGACATGACTGAAGACTTAGCACGTATGCACACATACATAGTAGTATGTGTATGTCAGTCCCAATCTCCCAAGTCATCCCTCCCTAAGAAACACTCTTAGGGACTTCCCTGGTGGTCCACTTGCATTTCAGGGGGCGTGGGCTTGATGCCTGATTGAGGAACTAGGATCCCACGTGCCCTGTGGGGTAGTGCCCCAAATTGGAATACTTTATATAAAACCTCTTTATTTTAAAAAGGAAAAATCTCAGCAAAGGACAGTTAAGGTACTGGTCCATTTAAACAAATACTTGTGAATACTTCTCAAATTGAACAGGCACAAGGGAAGCAAAGAAGAGTGTAAACAGGTTTTGAGCAAATATTAATGTAAAGAAAATCCTCATGTTCTCAAAGACATTTGTTGTCTGATGAGTAGATATTTGTAAAAATATATACACATTCCTAAAATTTTCAACCTGTTGGTACAATGGCAAGCAAAATCCAGTACCACAATTCAGGAAAGTATAAATGTGTGTGTGTGTGTGTATTCACTATATATTATTCATATATATATATATATATATATATATATGCATTCACTATGATATTAATAATCTAGGGTCTGATTCTTCCCAGTCATGCAGAGCCTGGGATATTTAGAAAATAACCCACACGTCTACCTTTCTATAACACTTCTTTGTGACTTTATGGGATATTTGGTTACCATCTTAGGAACTGTCCACAGAAGACAGATATAGAATAAGAAAAATTGTACAACTACACTTCTTCCTTGTGAGAAAATGCTGTTTCTTAGGGCTGTTAGGATAATGGTTGCCCCTAGAACAACGCTGAGGTTAAGCATGAGCCCCACACGCTTGGAATCCTGAATGTAACTTTACAGGCTGTTCTCAGCACCCAGACTTCAGCATCCATCAACCAACTTCAGACCCTGTGGTACTGTAGTATGTATTTAGTGAAAACAAACTCCAGAGGAAAGAAAAGATAGCTGAAGGTTGTAGTGCAAACGTTAGAGTCTCTGATGGATGAAACTTGCTTTTCATTTGACACAGAGGCTGGAAACTGAACAATAGCTTCTGTGCAGAGGTGTGACATGTTCTTTCTGACTGAATGTTGCATAAAGGTCAACATCCTTTGTTTATAATTTTTTTTCACAAGCATCCAAACCCCTGAAATTATCAGCTTTATCCTACTTATTTCCTTTTCCTCTCTCACTTTTATTGAAGGATTTAATGAACTTTTCTGTCTACCTTGAGAATGTTTATAATAATTTGAACACTGACTTTCTCCCTGGATTAAAAATGATTGGTGCTCAAAATAATGCGTCTTAAAATGATAATAAATAGCAATACTACTTAAAAGGAATTTAAGGCAACTCCAAAGAGTTGATAGATTTATAAGATAAGAATGCTTGCTATTATATCATTAAAATATGATTTAGATAGTCATAAAAATATTAGGAACATATGAAAAATATGACACTTGAAAAACAGCAAAAGTGAAAGTTTTTACTTCTTAGATATCCACAGAATGGTTTATTTACTTTTTTTCCAGTGATATAGAATAAGAAAAATTATACAACTACACTTCTTCCTTGTGAGAAAATGCTGTTTCTTAGGGCTGTTAGGATTACGGTTGCCCCGAGAACAACGCTGAGGTTAAGCATGAGCCCCACATGCTTGGAATCCTGAATGTGACTTTACAGGCTGTTCTCAGCACCCATGCTTCAGCATCCATGGATTCAACCAACCTCAGACCCTGTGGTATTGTAGTAGGTATTTAGTGAAAACAAACTCCATACAAGTGGCCCTATGCAATTCAAGCCCATATTATTCAAAGGTCCACTGGAGTTAGTCTTTGATTGTTGGTAATGGAATTATCGTGTAGTCATCATTTTCATATATCTTAACCCCATATGCAGTTGTGGATCTTCCTGCTCCAAAACAGTCTCAGTATTTCTGAGAGTGCTAGGAATATCTAAAATGGGCTTATGATACATGCAATTCTTACTTCATGGTGTATTTTGCCATTATGTCTTTTCAATTCCTTCTGGTACACTGCTTTGTCTTCCCATGCACCATTCCCAATGCAGTGGAGCCTAGGAAGGTAGAAATCTCTTACAAAGTGGGAAAGAAACTTTTATGCATTTCTACCATTACCCTCTATTTTTGAGTATTACTAAAAGTGTTTTATGGCATACACAGCTTTTAGCGAAATAGCTTTTTCAGATTTTAATAAAAAGTCTGACCTGTTTCTGCCCCAACTCCAAACTTAGCTGAGTTCATTATGGAGCTCTATTTGGACATATCTGAGTGACAGGGAATGGATTATACTCTCAATGGCTCCTCCTCCTTGTTGACAAATGTTTAACTACTGGATTGAGCTCATTGTGTCTAGATACCTCTTTCTCTAATGGAAGTTCTTTCCTGTGAGGCTCTTTAGTGCCTCAAGCATGATGTACCTCAACTTCTTACCACGTCTGATGGATCTCAGATGTGGGGGTCCTCTCCTGCCTATATTGTTTTGGAGTTAAGTGGCTCCTTAGATTCTTCTGATTTAGTTGTATATTTTGTATTTCATATAAATAACTAAAGTAATTAGTGGACAGACCGCCTGAAAGAACATTTTCTTGAGTGGTCCAGAATTTGACCTTCCTGAAATTGACATGATAGCCATCATGAGCAGAAAATGAGCAACTCAACCTTTCAAATATGATCTACTGGTAGAAGCATACAATGACTCTTGAATATTTGGGGTCAAATCATTTGACTGGTAAAATTTTCAGTGTCAGTACCTTATTTAGAAAAGTTACAAGAATGTAGATGTAACTATAAAGTTGAAAAATGATTTTGAAAACTGAATCAGTTTGAAAAGTGAAAGTGTTAGTCACTCAATCATGTCCAACTCTTTTGCGAACCCACAGCCTGTGGCTTGCCAAGCTTCTCTGTCCATGGAATTCTCCAGGCAGGAATACTGGATTGGGTTGCCATTTGCTTCTCCTGGAGATCTTCCTGACCCAGGGATTGAAGTCAGGTACCCTGCATTGCAGGCAGATTCTTTACCATCTGAGCCACAGGGGAAGAAGGAGGAGATAACCTCTTAGTCACAGGATCAAATGATCCATTATTTGATCATTATTATTGCATTATTACTTATTCTCATGAATGCCCCCAATATCCTTACAATAAACCTGCCGTCTTTAAACAATACTTCTATGGTACCGCAGTATCATTCTTTTTATACTCTATTAAAAACAGCTTTCTGGGAAATGGACATATTGATAATATTTGAACAACAAATTCGTATCTTTTCCAGAATGTTTTTTATACAATGGAAAACCACTCTGATGTTGAGATTTGGGATATTAGGGATTAATTTATGTGAATAGGATTATTTTCCCATAATCCACCAAAGCACATGGAAATGGTGATCAATATGCTTTTTCCACATAAAACTCATGCCATTCATGACACATTGTAGTTGGGGACTGAATGTTTATAAGAGAAGCAATATAACATATTGAGAAGAACATGGGGTTTGGAGTTGTGGTTCAACATCCCCACTCTGGGATCTTGGACAAATCTTGACATTTCATTAGTAAATAGAACATGTTAGTAACATCTATGTCCCTGGCTTTAATCAAGAGAAAAAGAAGAGGTATTTTAAGTCTTGATTTTTTTTTTTGTTAATGAATTGTTATCTGTTACATTGAGAATGTACCAGTACTGAGACTCATCCTCATCATTCAGTCTTTAAGTCATGTTTGACTTTTTGCAACCCCGTGACTGTAACATGCCAGGCTCCTCTGTCCTTCACTGTCTCCCACAGTCTGCTCAAATTCATATGCATTGAGTCAGTGAAGGGGCTTCTTTCATAGCTCAGTTGGTAAAGAATCCGCCTGTAATCCAGAAGACCCCAGTTTAATTCCTGGGTTGAGATGATCCACTGGAGAAGGGAAAGGCTAGCCACTCTGGTATTCTTGGGCTTCCCTGGTGGCTCAGCTGGTAAAGAAACCTCCTGCAATGCAGGAGACTTGGGTTCAAGATCTGGGTTGGGAAGATCCCCTGGAGAAGGGATAGGCTACCCACTCCAGTACTCTGGCCTGGAGAATTCCATGGACTGTATAGTCCATGGGGTCGCAAAGAGTCGGACATGACTGAGAAACTTTCACTTTCCACTGAGTCAGTTATGCTATCTAACCGTCTCATACTCTGCCACCCCTTTCTCCTTTTTCCTTCAATCTTTCCCAGCATCAGGGTCTTTTCTAATTTGTCAACTCTTCACATCAGGTGGCCAAAATATTAGAGCTTCAACATCAGTCCTTCCAATGAATATTCAGGAGTGATCTCCTTTAGGATTGACTTGTTTGATCTCCTTGATGTCCAGGGGACCCTCAAGAGTCCAACACGGCAGTTCAAAAGCATCAGTTCTTCAGTGTTCAGCCTTCTTTACAGTCCAACTCTCACATCTGTGCATGACTACTGGAAAACCATAGCTTTGACTAGATGGGCCTTTGTCAGCAAAGTGACACCTTTGCTTTTTAAAACACTGTCTAGGTTTGTCATAGGTTTCCTTCCAAGGAGCAAGCATCTTTTCATTTCATGGCTGCACTCACCATCCACAGTGATTTTGGAGCCCAAGAAAATAAAATTTGTCACTGCTTCCACTTTTTCCCCTTCTGTTTTCTATGAAGTGATGGGACTGGATGCCATGATCTTAGATTTTTTAATGTTGTGTTTTAAGCCAGCTTTTTCACTTTCCTCCTTCATCCTCATCAATAGGCTCTTTAGTTTCTCTTCATTTTCTGCCACTTTCTCCCCTTCACTTACTGAGAATATAGGATTTGATTTCCATATGTGCATGTATATAGAGAAATTTCACCTTAGTCATATAGCCATTTTATAAAATAATATATGCATATGAATATTTTTGCAAAAACACACTTTTACAGCAATTATCTTTATTTACATTGTGGTTTTATCAGTATTCTTGGAGAGTTTTAGTAGAGTTTCAGAAGATGAGATGTAAAGAGAGGAGATATCTTTCAGTACTTTAAACCCTTGCATCCCAGCTGCCCTAAGGTTTATTTCCTTTCATCAATGAGTTTGATTTCAAGCCATTTGGACTAGTTAAGTGGACTCTTAAAAAGTCAATGATGTTTTGATTAAAAAGAAACAGTATATTCACCTTTATGTAGGCAATGATGATAGCTCCATAATGAAACATGGTGGGACAGAGGGAAATAGAAAAGATATAATTCCCACAATAATTTGTGTTTCATCAAGATGCAGCTCAAGTATTTTTAACCATGCTAATAATTTTTATTATTATTTCTAGATGGGGCACACTAAGAGGAGCACAGGGGCAGAAAGAAAAATTCTGGGTATGTAACACTTTCCAACTGAATTCCTGCTGTGAAGTGAATATTTTAGAATCATCTGTGTCTCTACTCCCTGTTTTGTATTCTTTAGTCATATCCTAAATCACTGTACTACTGCTTGTAATATTGGTATTTTCTCCAGGACAAAATCCATTGTAATCATTTATGTTATAGTAATAGTTTTCAACTCTTTTTAAAAATATAAATTTATTTATTTTAATTAGAGGCTAATTACTTTACAATATTGTAGTGGTTTTGCCAAACATTGACATGGATCCACCAGGGGTGTACATTTGTTCCCCATCCTGAGCCCCGCTCCCACCTCCCTTCCCCTCCCATCCCTGAGCATCATCCCAGTGCACCAGCCCCAAGCACCCTGTCTCATGCATCAAACCTGGACTGGCGATTCGTTTCACTTATGGTAATATACATGTTTCAATGCCATTCTCCAAAATCATCCCACCCTCGCCCTCTCCCACAGAGTCCAAAAGACTGTTCTGTACATCTGTGTCTCTTTTGCTGTCTTGCGTACAGGGTTATCATTACCATCTTTCTAAATTCCTTAAAAATGCGTTAGTATACTATATTGGTGTTTTTCTTTCCGGCTTACTTCACTCTGTATAATAGGCTCCAGTTTCACCCACCTCATTAAAACTGATTCAAATGTATTCTTTTTAATGGCTGAGTAATATTCCAATGTGTATATGTACCACAGATTTCTTATCCATTCATTGCTTCCATGTACTGGCTATTATAAATAGTGCTGCGATGAACATTGGGGTACACGTGTCTCTTTCAATTCTGGTTTCCTCGGTGTGTATGCCCAGCAGTGGGATTGCTGGATCATAAGGCAGTTCTATTCCCAGTTTTTTAAGGAATCTCCACGCTGTTCTCCATAGTGGCTGTACTAGTTTGCATTCCCACCAACAGTGTAAGAGGGTTCCTTTTTCTCCACACCCTCTCTAGCATTTATTGCTTGTAGACTTTTGGATCGCAGCCATTCTAACTGGCGTGAAATGGTACCTCATTGTGGTTTTGATTCTCATTTCACTGATAATGAGTGATGTTGAGCATCTTTTCATGTGTTTGTTAGCCATCTGTATGTCTCCTTTGGAGAAATGTCTGTTTATTTCTTCGGCCCATTTTTTTGATTGGGTTGTTTACTTTTCTGGAATTGAATTTCAGGAGTTGCTTGTATATATTTGAGATTAATTCTTTGTCAGTTGCTTCATTTGCTATTATTTTCTCCCATTCTTAAGGCTGTCTTTTCACCTTGCTTATAGTTTCCTTTTCAACTCTTCTTATTTCAAATTGTAACAGTGAATCAGTATTTTTTCAAAATGAAGTAAAAATAAAATCTTGTCTGTTATCATCTATATAAACTTAAAAAATTGATCAGTGTTCTCTCATATATGTCAATCAACTTTGTATTCTTACATTATTTTTGTTATGGTTGATGCTTTTGTAATGTTAGTATTGAATATACATGTAGAGTTTTATTTTCTTTTTCACCAACTTATAACACACATGTTTCTTTACTGAGAAAAAACAATCATTAGCCTAAAATTACAGAAAGTTATATGTAAGAAACAGTTTGAAGAAGACTGGAATTATTCCCTGATTGACTACAATAAACTTTGATGAATTATCCTAGGTCCTTATAACATGTACCCTTTGTGTGTATGTGTGCCAAGTTGCTTCAGTCATGTCACACTCTGTGACCCTATGGACTGTAGCCCACCAGGCTCCTTGGTCCATGGGATTCTCCAGGCAAGAATCCTGGAGTGGGTTCCCATGCCCTCCTCCAAAGAATCTTTCTGACCCGGGGATAGAATCCGTGTCTCCTGCAGTTCCTGCATTGCGCTTGGATTCTTTACTGCTGAGCCACTAGGGAAACTCCATACAGCCTTTATTCTGTCAGAAATAAAGTTTAGGTAATGCTGTTTATCATCAGTTCAGTTCAGTCACTCAGTCGTGTCTGACATTTTGCGACCCCATGGACTACAGTAGGGCAGACTTCCCTGTCCATCACCAACTCCCAGAGCTTGCTCAAACCCATGTCCATTGAGTCGGTGATGCCATCCAACCATCTCATCCTCTGTCATCCCCTTTTCCTCCCGCCTTCACTCTTTCCCAGCATCAGGGTCTTTTCCAATGAGTCAGTTCTTTGCATCAGGTGGCTATAGTATTGGAGTTTCAGCTTCAACATCAGTCCTTCCAATGAATATTCAGGACTGATTTCCTTTGGGATGGACTGGTTGCATCTCCTTGCAGTCCAAGTGACTCTCAAGAGTCTTCTCCAACACGACAGTTCAAAAGCATTAATTCTCTGATGCTCAGCTTTCTTTACAGTCCAACTCTTACATCCATACATGACTACTGTATGCTGCTGGTGCTGCTATTGCTGCTGCTAAGTCGCTTCAGTCATGTCCGACTCTATGTGACCCCATAGACGGCAGCCCACCAGGCTCTCCTGTCCCTGGGATTCTCCAGGCAAGAATACTGGAGTGGGTTGCCATTTCCTTCTCCAATGCATGAAAGTGAAAAGTGAAAGTGAAGTCGCTCAGTTGTGTCTGACTCCCAGTGACCCCATGGACTGCAGCCTACCAGGCTCTTCTGTCCATGGGATTTTCCAGGCAAGAGTACTGGAATATGTCTATTTATCATAGAATTTTAATTTGAATATATGCATTAGAAGGCAAATTATAACTTACAAAATACTAAATATTAGGGCTTGTGCTCACTCGAGTGACTCTTGTTAATTAGATTTTTCCAAAAGGCACTCACAAAAAATCAATCACCCAAGTGTGTGGTCACCACCTGTATTTGTCTTGTTGATATATAGAGGTGTTATGCCATTGAGTATGGGCTTCCCAGGTGGCTCAGTGGTAAAGAATCTGCCTGCAATGCAGGAGACATGGATTGGATCCCTGTGTTGGGAAGATCCCCTTGTGGAGTGCATAGCAACCTGCTCTATTATTCTTGGCTGAAGAATCCCATGGACAGAGGTGCCTGGTGGGTCACAAAGAGTCATACATGATTTAGCAGCTTAGTAGGCATGCACACATGACCTTGAATAGAATGATGCTTTTTTGTATTTAAATTAGCTTTCTAAAATATCATTTTCCTTATTAAAATACAGTTGAGGTAGTCAATAATTAACATTAGTGTTCAACAGTTAATATTTATAATATTTGAAAGAGAATATATTATTTGAGCCTCCTGGAATATTTCTGAATGCTGGGATATTATGAGTAGTTAAGGGAAGGGGAAGACAGAGTGTCTACATTGCTGCCAGAAGTGGGGAAGGACAAGCCTGAAGAGAGCCTGAAACATGCACGTGGTAGACATAGCCCTTGAAATATTTGCAACCAGGCACACACACACACACACACAAAACTAAGTTTAACCAAACTTTCCTGTAGCCCTGACCCTGCTCAGTTCTTGACTAAATTGAGGGGTTCCATTCTTCACCATATCACTCTTAAAGAAGAAAAGATTGACCTTCTTTAGGAAATAATCTCAGTGTCAATATCTATGCAGTTAGCCCTCCATATCTGCCAGTTCTGCATCCACAGATTCAACAAAACATATTTAAAAAATTCTACAGAGCTTCAAAAAGCAAAACTTGAATTTACTGTACACTGACAACTATTTATATAGTATTTATATTGTTTTTTCAACTTTTTACATAACATTTACATTGCATTAGGTATTGTAAGTAACCTAGAGATGGTTTAAAGTATATAAGAGTATGTGTGCAGGTTATACACAAATATTATGCCATTTTATATAAAAGACTTGTCCAAAAAGCCCCACAATGTGAGAGTTGTGAGTTAAGTTTTATTTCGGGCAAAATAAGGACCATAGCCCAGGAGATAGCCTCTCAGATAGCTCTGAGAAACTGCTTGTAAGAGATGAGGAGGAGGTCTATATACATATGGTTTGGGTGAAGGGAGAGTACATGCAATCAAATACACGTTTTTGCAGAAGGTTGCTGCTAGTTTTGTGGAGGTAACGGCTAGTCATGAGGAGCAGATGTCTCCATTAAAGATTTTAGTGCTTTTCTAGATATGAGAAGATGCAAAAATTTAAGCTCATAAAATCTCCTGAAAATATTTAGTTATCTAAAGGTCTGTTCTGCCAGTTTTCCAGAACACAGGGTACCTCGTTCCTGATCTCACCCCTGAACTCTTTTCAGGTGTGTTGAATCTCAGAGACTGCAGCGGCTAGTGACTTCATCCTTTTAGAGGCAGATGTGCTAGGCGTAGCTGCTCAGTCATGCCTGACTCTTTGTGACCCCATGGCCTGTAGCCCACCAGGCTCCTCTGTCCATGATATTCTCCAGGCAAGAATACTGGAGTGGGTTGCCATGTTGGAAAGTGTCAATTTTTAGTTGGCAGACTTGAGCAACTATGGATTTTGGTGCAGAGGAGAGGGGTCCCGTGGAACCAGTCCCCTACAGACATCAAGGGATAACTCTGATTATTATGGGCAAGTATATAGCATCAGAGAATGAAATGGCAACCCACTCCAGTGTTCTTGCCTGGAGAATCCCAGGGACGGGGGAGCCTGGTGGGCTGCCGTCTATGGGGTCGCACAGAGTTGGACAGGACTGAAGAGACTTAGCAGGAGCAGGAGCATATAGCATACATTTAAACATTTTGAGACACATGAAGCAGAAAACATGACAATAACCAAGGGAAAAGGCTATCAATAGAAGCAACAGATGTAATAACCATTGTAAAAAAATATTTAAAAATATAAAGGAAAAGATGGAGAATTTCATTGAATGGTTTCAGTATACAAAATAAAAGAGTTTTTGTACATATGAATGCAATGTCTGAAATTAAGAACTCAATGTATGGGTTAAATAGCATGCAAAATTAGATATCTTTAAAAAATGCAATAAAATATATCCAAGTTGCAGTACACAGAGGAAAATATAATGGAAAATCCAAAACACTAGTAAGAGATGGGTGGGACACATTCAGACTTTTGTTTGTTTGTTTTCATTGGAGTATAGTTGCTTTACAATGTTGGGTTAGTTTCTGCTATACAATGAAGTAAATCATACATATATCATACATATGTCCCCACCCTCTTAGACCTCCTTCTCACTGCCCCATCCCACCCCTTTAGGTCATCACAGAGCACAGACCTGAGCTCCCTGTGCTGTGCAGCAGCTCCCCACCATTTTACACGTGGTAGAGTACATATGGAAATCCAGTCTCCCAGTTTATCCCATCCCACTTCCTTGCCCCGCCTCATGTCCACCTGTCTGCTCTCTGCATCTGCATGTCTATCTCACACTGCAAATAGGTTCCTCTGCACCAGTTTCCTAGATTCCACATACATGTGTTAATATATGATATTTGTTTTTCTCTTCCTGACTTAATTCACTATATATATAACTATATTCTCAGAAGGATAAGAGAGAGAGGATGAGGCAGTATCAAAATCTGAAGAACTGATGGTCAAAAGTTTTCCAAAACTGAGAGACATCAACCTAAGTTCAGGAAGCTCAATAAACTCCAAGTAAGCAAAACTAGAATTTTATTGTATATCCATTGACAACTTTCTTCAAAGAAGGCAAATAGGAAACACTTTCATTCAAACAAAAGCTAAAATAACACAGCATAAAATATATAAATAAAAGTCATAGAAAAAAGAGAAAAACAAACCTACAATTTGGTTGCCTATTCCAGGATGTCTTACTTATAATTTTATACAGAAAACAGCTAAAATATAGGTAAAGATATAGAAGATTTTTTAAAAAGCTATTAGCTAGCTTAAAATTCATACAACACTAGACACAAATATTAATGGACAGTTTCTTGTGCATATGGAATGTTTCCCAAAGTTGACCGTATGCTGGTTATAGGGCAAGTTCAACAAATTGAAAGCATTAAATTTTACAGAGTGTGATATGGAAAAACTTGTGTTAGTTAGCTAAAGCAGTACTGAATTTAATAGGAAATGCATGTATTTGAAAAATAAAAGGTTAAAATCAGTGCATATATTAAAACAGGAAAAGCTGAAAATAGCAATTTAATAATCTAGATAAAGAACTCAAACCTCAAAAACAAACAAACAAACAAAAAATAGAAGGAAGGGAATTAAAAGGAAAAGGGCAGAAATCAATGAAAAAAGTGGACATACAATAGAGAATATCAAGAGAGCGAAGATTTGATTCTTTGATAAGATTAAATTCCTAGGAAAGCTTGCAAAGAAACCAAGAGAGAGAAAAAAAATCACCACAGAAATAAAAAAGGAAGGCTGTCTTCAGTTCGATAGATATTGTTGTTGTTGTTATTAAGTCATTAACCCATGTCTAACTCTTTGCAACCCCATAGACTGCAGCATGCCAGGCCTCCCTGTTCCTCACTATCTCCCAGAGTTTGCTCAAGTTCATGTCCACTGGGTCAGTGATATTATCCAACCATCTCATCCTCTGCTGCCGTCCTCTTCTTTTCTCTTCAATCTTTCCCAGCATCAGGGTCTTTTCCAATGAGTCAGCTCTTCACATCAGGTTGCCAAAGTACTGGGGCTTCAGCTTCAGCATCAGTCCTTCCAAGGAATATTCAGGATTGATTTCTTTTAGGATTGACTGATTTGATCTCCTTACAGTCCAAGGGACTTTCAAAGGCCTTCTCCAGCACCACAATTCGAAAGCATCATTCTTTGGCACTCAGCCTTCTTTATGGTCTAATTCTCACAACTGTACATGACTACTGGAAAGACCGTAGCTTTGACTATATGGACCTTTGTCGGCAAAGTGATGCCTTTGCTTTTTAATACACTGTCTAGGTTTGTCATAGCTTTCCTTCCAGGAAGCAAGCATCTTTTAATTTCATGGCTGCAGTCACCATCCACAGTGATTTTGGAGCCCAAGAAGAGAGAATCTGTCACTGCTTCCACTTTTTCCCTTTCCGTTTGCCATTAAGTGACAGGACTGGATACCATGATCTTAATTTTTTGGATGTTGAATTTTAAGCAAGCTTTTTCACTCTCCTTTTTCATGATTATTGAGGTTCTAAGATGCTATGCAAACATCATGCCACTATATTTGAAAATATAGATGAAATGGATAAATTCATTGGAAAACAAAGCATCAAAACTCATACAAAGTGAGAATAGGAAATCTAGCTATAATACAGTTTGAAAAGCTGACTGTATTAAAAAGAAACTCTTACCAAAAGCACCAGTCTCCAATCACTTCACTGGTAAATTCTTCCAAACATTTAAAGAACAAATAAAATCAATTTTATACCAGTATACCTTAGGAAAATAGAGAGCAGTTCCTGACTCATTTTACAAATCAGCATAACACCAGTACCAAAACTTGACAGAGACAACTCAAGAAAGGAAAACTACAGGTCAATATCTCTTATGAATACAAAATTCTAAACAAAATATCACAGCTGTAAAATGTAAAAAGGGCAAATATTATAATCAAATGAGGTTTATAGCAGGAGTGTGAAGTTGGTTTTAAATGTAAAATCAATAAATACAGTTCATCACATTGCCAGACTAAAGATGGGAAAAAAATGCTTATCTTAATTGGGGTGTGTGTGTGTGTGTGTGTGTGTGTGTGTGTGTGTGTGTGTGTGTGAGTTACTCAGTCACGTCCAACTCTTTGCAACCCTATGGACTGTAGCCTGTCAGGCTCCTCTGTCCATGGAGTTTTCCCCCAGGCAAGAATACTGGACTGGGTTGCCATTTCCTTCTCCAGGGGATCTTTGCAACCTAGGGACTGAACCCAGATCTCCTGCACTGCAGGCAGATTCTTTACTGTTTGGGCCACCAGGGAAGCCTCATCTTATTAGGTGCCGAAATGTAATAATAACTGCTTTTTGCCACCTGCCCTCTCATAGATACTCTCATACATCCTCTCCAAACATAGCTGCAAGATCATTAGAGCAACAATTTCCAATTTCTAGATTCTCTTTCAAAGGGCTCACATGATTAGCTTAGGCAGAATAATCTCCCTTTTAATTAATTCACAGCCAATTGATTGGGGATTTGATCACATCTTCAAAACTTATTCAACTTTGTGAGACAACATGATCTAATAACAGGTGTGACATCCCATTATATCCTCAGGTCCTTTCCACAATCAAGTGAGAGGATTATATGGGGCAACCACTCCAGGGAGCAGGAGTGTAGCTGTCATTGTAGAATTCTGCTGACCTCAGATGTCATTTATGATTTTAAAACCTCAGCAAATTAAGAAAAGAACCTACCTTCCCTAGACTTATAAAGTCTACTCTCAAAAACCCAGTAGCTAACATCATAATTAATGGTCAAATGCTGAACATTTCCCCCTTATCACTGAAAAGTAAAACATTTATTGTCATTTTTGTTAACATTTTATTGAAGGTTCCATCTAGTATAGTAAAACAAACAAACAAACAAACAAGCAAGCAAAAAATAAACAAAAAATAAAGGCAGAGTGTGCAAAGAAATACAACTGAAGTTATTTGCAAATGACATGGTTATGTGTATAGAAAATTTAAAAATACATATAGAAATAAATTGTTAGAAACAGCATATTTGGCAAGCTTTCTTGATATTCAGTTCAGTTCAGTTGCTCAGTCATGTCTGACAAAGGATTAATCTTCAAAATATACAAGTAGCTCATACAACTCAATACCAGAAAAACAAACAATCCAGTCAAAAAGTGGGAAAAAGACCTAAAGAGGCATTCTCCTAAGAAGACATACAGATAGGTAGTAAGCACAGGAAAAGATGCTCAACATCACTCATTATTCAGTTCAGTTCAGTTCAGTCGCTCAGTTGTGTCTGAGTCTTCGCGACTCCATGGACCACAGCACGCCAGGCCTCCCTGTCCATCACCAACTCCTGGAGTTTACTCAAACTCATCTCCATTGAGTCGGTGATGCCATCCAACCATCTCATCCTCTGTTGTCCCCTTCTGCTCCTGCCTTCAATCTTTCCAACCATCAGGGTCTTTTCAAATGAGTCAGCTCTTTGCATCAGGTGGCCAAAGTATTGGAATGTCAGCTTCAACATCAGTTGCATTAGGTCAATGTAAAATACAAATTGTAGTTCTATATAGTAGTGAGAGGCAATGGGAAATTAAAAATAAACATAACCTAAAATGATGTAATTATTTAAAAACTGAGGGAATGTTTCAATGAAAAAAATGTGCAAGATTTTTAGTGTTGGGAGAAATGAAAGAAGACCTAGCTAAAAGGAGAATTATAGTGTATTAATGACCCCAAACCTCTAGATTAGCATTCCCAACTTGATTTATTAATTTACTAACATTCTAATTAAGAATTAGAGATTTATTTATTTATGCTTTTGGAAGACAGAGGATCATATTGAAATAATGATTCTAAATTTTAAATGGTGATATAAAAAACCTACAGTCCCAAGATAGCCACAGTAAAGAAGAACAAAGCTGGAGGATGTACGCTACCAGGTGTCAAGAATTCATATACATCTACAGCAATTAAGACATTTTATTACTGGCAAATTGAATACAGAAGCACATTAAAAAAATCATTCTCAATGATCATGATTTATACCTGGTATGCAAGGATATTTTAAAATATACAAGCTAATCAATATGAAATATCCATTAATAGAATGACATATATTATCAGTGAGGTACATTTTTTCTACAGTTAATTTGTTTAGTTTACATCATGAACAAATACAGAATTTGTCAAATGTTTTTTTCTGAATCTATTAAGATTACTATATATAGTAATATTAATGATATATACTATTGTTCAGTTGCCAAGTCATGTCTGACTCTCTGCTACCCCATGAACTCCAGCCTGCCAGGCTTCCCTGTCCTTTACTATCTCCCTGAATGTGTTCAAACTCATGTCCATTGAGTCAGTGATGCCAGCCAGCCATCTCATCCTCTGTTGCTCCTTTCTCCTCTGTTCAAACTCATGTCCATCCAGTTGGTGATGCCATCTCATCCTACGTTGTCCCTTTCTCTTTCTTCCTTCAATCTTTCCCAGAATCAGGGTCTTTTCAAATAAGTAAGTTTTTTTTTTTTTCTTCGCATCAGGTGGCCAAAGTATTGGAGTTTCAGTTTCAGCATTAGTCCTTCCAATAAATATTCAGAACTGATTTTCTTTAGGATTGACTGGTTTCATCTTGCAGTCCAAGGGGCTCTCAAGAGTCTTCTCCAACAAACAACACAGTTCAAAAGCATCAATTCTTCAGCACTCAGCTGACTTTATGGTCCAAATCTCATATCCATATGTGACTACTGGAAAAAACAGGGCTTTGACTAGACAGACCTTTGTTAGCAAAGTGATGTCTCCGCTTTTTAATATCTGTCTAGGTTGGTCAGAGATTTTCTTCCAAAAGCAAACGTCTTTTAATTTCATGGCTGCAGTCACCATCTGCAGTGAATTTGGAGCTCCAGAAAATAAAGTCTGTCACTCTGTCCATTGTTTCCCCATCTATTTGCCATGAAGTTATGGGACCTGATGCCATGATCTTCTTTTTTTGAATGTCCAGTTTTAAGCTAGCTTTTTCACTCTCCTCTTTCACTTTCATGAAGAGGTTCTTCAGTTCCTCTTCACTTTCTGCTGTAAGGATGGTGACATCTGCATATATGAAGTTATTGATATTTATCCTGGCAATCATGATTCCAGCTTGTGCTTCATCCAGTCCAGCATTTCGCATGATGTACTCTGCATATAAGTTAAATAAGCAGGGTGACATACTCCTTTCCCAATTTGGAACCAAATCATTGTTATATGCCTGGTTCTAACTGTTACTTCTTGACCTGTGTACAGATTTCTCAGGAGGCAGGTAAGGTGGTCTGGTAGTCCCATCTCTTTAAGAATTTCCAGTTTGTTGTGATCTACACAGTAAAAGGCTTTGGTGTAGTCAATAAAGCAGGAGCAGATGTTTTTCTGGAATGCTCTCACTTTTTTGATGATCCAAAAGATGTTGGCAATTTGATCTCTGGTTCCTCTGCCTTTTCAACATCCAGCTTGAACATCTGGAAGTTCTCAGTTCACATTTTGTTGAAGCCTGGCTTGGAGAATTTTGAGCATTCCTTTGCTAGCGTGTGAGATGAGTGCAATTATGCATTTGTTTGAACACTTTTTGGCATTTCCTTTCTTTGGGATTGGAATGAAAAGTGACATTTTTCAGTCCTGTGGGCACTGCTGAGTTTTCCAAATGTGTTGGCATATTTAGTGCAACACTTTCACAGTGTCATCTTTTAAGAGTTGAAAATAGCTCAACTGGAATTCCTTCACCTCCACTAGTTTTGTTTGTAGTGATAATCCCTAAGGCCCTCTTGATTTCAGACTCCAGGATGTCTGGCTCTAGGTGAGTGAGCACACCATCGTTATTATCTGGGTCATGAAGATCTTTTTTTGTATACTTCTTCTGTGTATTCTTGCCGCCTCTTCTTAATATCTTGTACTTCTGTTAGGTCCATACCATTTCTGTCTTTTATTGTGCCCATCTTTGCATGAAATGTTCCTTTGGTATGTCTCATTTTCTTGAAGAGATCTCTAGTCTTTCCCATTTTATGGTTTTCCTCTATTTCTTTGCATTGATCGCTGAGTAAGGCTTACTTATCTCTCCTTGCTATTCTTTGGGACTCTGCATTCAGATGGGCATATCTTTCCTTTTCTCCTTTGCCTTTAGCCTCTCTTCTTTTCTCAGCTATTTGTAAGGCCTCCTCAGGCAACCATTTAGCTTTTTACATTCCTTTTTCTTGGGGATGGTCTTGATCACTGCCTCCTGTACAATGTCACAAACCTCCATCCATAGTTTTTCAGGCACTTTGTCTATCAGGGCTGCTAGTTAGGGCCTGACAAACATGGTCCATTGGAGAAGGAAATGGCAAACCACTTCAGCATTCTCGCCTGGATAACCCCATGAACAGTCAGTCAGCCAGTCAGTTCAGTCATTCAGTTGTGTCCGATTCTTTGTGACCCCATGAACTGCAGCATGCCAGGCCTCCCTGTTCATCACCAACTCCCGGAGTCCACCCAAATTCATGTCCATCGAATCAGTGATGCCATCCAACCATCTCATCCTCTGTCGTCCCCTTCTCCTCCTGCTCCCAATCCCTCCCAGCATCAGTGTCTTTTCTAATGAGTCAGCTCTTCACATCAGATGGCCAAAGTATTGGAATTTCAGCTTCAACATCAGTCCTTCCAATGAATACCTAGGACTGATCTCCTTTAGGATGGACTGGTTGGATCTCCTTGCAGTCCAAGGGACTCTCAAGAGTCTTCTCCAACACCACAGTTCAAAAGCATCAATTTTTCGGGGCTCAGCTTTCTTTATAGTCCAACTCTCACATCCATACATGACCACTGGAAAAACCATAGCCTTGACTAGATAGACCTTTGTTGGCAAAGTAATGTCTCTGCTTTTGAATATGCTTTCTAGGTTGGTCATAACTTTCCTCCCAAGGGGTAAGCGTCTTTTAATTTCATGGCTGCAATCACCATCTGCAGTGATTTTGGAACCCAGAAAAATAAAGTCAGCCACTGATTTCACTGTTTCCCCATCTATTTGCCATGAAGTGATGGGACCAGGTGCCATGGTCTTAGTTTTCTGAATGTTGAGCTTTAAGTGAAAATTTTCACTCTCCTCTTTCACTTTCATCAAGAGGCTCTTTAGTTCTTCTTCACTTTCTGCCATAAGGGTGGTGTCATCTGCATATCTGAGGTTGTTGATATTTCAGCCCAGCATTTCTAATGAACAGAACTTTTGTACAAAAAGATATGACACTGAAAGATAAACCCCTAGGTTGGTAGGTGTCCAATATGCTACTGGGAGTTTTCCCTCATGGCTCAGATGGTAAAGAATCTGCCTGCAATGCTGGAGACCCAGGTTCAATCTCTGGGTTGGGAAGATCCCCTGGAGAAGGGAATGGCAACCCACTCCAGTACCCTTGCCTGGAGAATTCCAAAGACAGAGGAGCCTGGTGGGCTACAGTCCATGGGGTCGCAAAGTGCTGGACATGATTGAGCGACTAAGACAGACATACACATGCTACAGGGGAAGAGCAGAGAAATAACCCAAGAAAGAATGAAGAGCTTGAGCCAAAGGAGAAACGGCCTCTAATTGTGGTTGTATTTGGTGGTGAAAGTAAATTCCGATGCTGTAAAGAAAAATATATGCTATATATTATATACAAGATATATACGTATATTATCAGTATATGTATATATATTGTATGTACTGATAATATACAGCCTTAATGCACTCCTTTCCCAATTTGGAAGCAAATATATATGTCACATATATGTTATTAAGTATAATGTTATCAGTATATGTATTAATTATGCTATATATTATGCTATAATATATAATATAGCATAATATATATTACATATGTATGTATATATATACATGTATGTTATTATTTACTGCTAATATTTCATATATATATACACACACATATATAGACATGTGTATGTATATATAGCAACCTAGATGTCCAACGTCAGATGAATGGATAAGGAAGCTGTGCTATATATACTGAGCCACAAGGGAAGCCCAAGAATACTAGAGTGAGTGGCCTTTCCTTCTCCAGCAGATCTTCGCAACCCAGGAATCGAACTGGGGTGCCCCGCATTGCAGGCAGATTCTTCACCAACTGAGCTATACGGGAAGCCCTCATATACACAATGAAATATTACTCAGGTATAAAAAGGAACACACATATATATATGAAATATTATCAGTAAATATATATGTCACATATATGTTATTAAGTATAATATATTATGTTACATATAATATATATGTAACATACATATTACATATAATATATATGTTATTAAGTATATATATTAATTATGCTATATATTATACACATTAATTATGCTATATATTATGCTATAATATATATTATACATACATATATAATATATAGCATAATATACATTATATATGTATGTATATATATACACATATATGTATACATATACATATATATACACATATATGTGTACATGTATGTTATTATTTACTGATAATATTTCATATATATATATATACACACACATATATAGACATGTGTATATATATAGCAACCTAGATGTCCAACGTCAGATGAATGGATAAGGAAGCTGTGCTACATATACTGAGCCACAAGGGAAGCCCAAGAATACTAGAGTGGGTGGCCTTTCCTTCTCCGGCGGATCTTCCCAACCCAGGAATCGAACTAGGGTGTCCTGCATTGCAGGCAGATTCTTCACCAACTGAGCTATCAGGGAAGCCCTCATATACACAATGAAATATTACTCAGGTATAAAAAGGAACACACATATATATATGAAATATTATCAGTAAATATATATGTCACATATATGTTATTAAGTATAATGTTATCAGTATATATATTAATTATGCTATATATTATATACAGGATATATATATATATATATTATAGAATCCTTCAACTTCAGCTTCTTCAGCATTATTGGTTGGGTCATAGACTTGGATTACTATGATACTGAATGGTTTGCCTTGGAAATGAACCAAGATCAATCTTTCATTTTTGAGATTGTAACCAAGGACTCTTTTGTTGACTATGAGGGCTACTCCATTCCTTCCAAGGGATTCTTGCCCACAATAGTAGATATAATGGTCATCTGAATTAAATTTACTGATTCCCGTCCATTTTAGTTTACGGATTCATAAAATGTCAGTGTTCACTCCTCTTGCAATTTCCTGTTTGACCACATCCAATTTATCTTGATTCATGGACCTAACTTTCCATGTTTCTGTGCATATATATTTACTGATAATATTTCATATATATATATACACACATATATAGACACGTATATATATATTTCCACTGGACATGGGACAATGTATTGCTTCCATGTCCAGTGGAAATATGTATATATATATATACATACACACACACTTAATGGTTTTAGGTTGAAATCTTTTCCTCTAAGTTGAGAAACAAGACAATGGTGCTCCTTCTCACCACACCTATTCAGCATAGGCCTAGATGTCTGTTGTTTGAATCTGTGTCTCCTTTTCTGCCCTTCATGTAGAATGGTCGTTACCATCTTTCTAAATTCCATATATATATCCATAATATACAGTATTTGTCTTTCTCTTTCTGACTTACTTCATTCTATATAATAGGCTTCAGGTTCATCCACCTCATTAGAACTGACTCAGATGTGTTCCTTTTTATACACAATATTGTAAATAATTATCCTCTAGTTAAAATAAATAAATTCATTTAAAAGAAACAAGCATAGTACTGGAAGTCCTTTCCAGGGCCATCTGGCAAAAAAAAGAAATAAAAGTCATCAGAGTTGGAAAGAAAGAAGTAAAATTACCTTTTTTGTAGATACGTGATTTTATATACAGGCATGCTGTGTTTCACTGCACTTCACTTTATGGACTTTTCAACTTTTTTCTTTTTTTAACCAATGGAAGATTTATGGCAGTAGGATGTATTGAGCAACCTGTAGGCACCATTTTTCCAGCAGCATTTACTCACTCTATGCTACATTTTGGTAATGCTTGCAATATTTTAAACCATCTACCAGCAAAAATATTTCAACTTGCAAAATAATCACATGATGGTTAGCATTTTTTAGCAATAAAGTATTCTTGAAGTATGCACATTATTTTTTGACATAATGCTACTTACACTTACTAGACTACAGTATAGTATAAATATAACTTTATATGCACTGGGAAACCAAAAATTTCATGTGACTCACTTTATTGCAATATTCATTTTATACCAGTGAACTGGAACTGAATCTGCAAAATCTCCAAGGTATACATGTTTGGACAATCCTGAAGACTTCATCCCGAAGTTGTCAGATCAAATCAATTAATTTAGTAAAATTATAGGATAGCAAAACATACAAAAATCAGTAGCCTTTTTATAAACTAGCAACATATTATCAGAAAAAATAAAGAAAATAAGCAATCCCATGTACAATAGCATCAAAAAAAAAAAAAGGAGGTGAAAAACCTTTACTCTGAAAACTATAAGACATTGATGAAAGGTGTTTGTTTTACTTTTTAGTCACAAATAAGTGGAATTTTTATTAATTCTTCTCTTCTTGAATGAGAAGAATTAATATTATTAAAAATTTAATACTGCCAAGAAAACTATAGATTCAAAGTAATCCCTATCAAGATTCCAATGGCATTTTTATATATATAGAAAAACCATCCTAAAATTTATATGGAAACAAAAAGAGTAGACGAAACAATCCTTCGAAAGAACAAAGCAATAAATATCATCTTACCTGATTTCAAGCTATACTATATATTAATAGTAATCAAAACAATATGATTCTGGCATAAAAACAGACAGATTAATGGAACAGAATTGAGAGCTTGGAAATAAAGGTGAAAAGGAAGTTTCTTTTAATCAGAAAGCCAGTAACTTGGGGAGAAGTGGACTTATGACCCCCAAAAAACAAGTCTGAAGATTCTACTCCATCACAAAAATTTTAAAGGGAAAAGGGGAATGATCTCATTTAATCACTGGGGTGGGGGTCAGAGTCCTCACTGTCCACCATGCCTTCAGCCTTGTCAACTTCTTGTGGTCTCTCTTTAGTCGCTATCTTTACACAGTTCGTTCCTGAGATTACTGAAGAGGAAGCTAGGGAAGAGGTCTGGTCACCTGCTGGTTACTTAATCTTCATTTCTACTTCTTTGATTTATGGGAAGAACCAACAGGTTGGACACGGTAGTGTGCGATCAAAAGATTTGAAAAGTGTGCTTAGGTTGAGATGAGCAGAGCATGAGGAGGCCCTGATTTAAGTTTAATTAAAATATACCTTCGCTAACATGGCAAAAGAAGGGGTTTCCTGCTGAGGACAGTTTTCTGCAAAGGGCTGCTTACTTCCCTGCATTTTTTTCCAGCCTTTTTAAACTTACCCATCTCAGTTCATAGAGAATAATGTAATCAAAATGTAAATTTGTCCACCTGTTTTCCTGCTGGAAGTAACAACGACTTGTATCATTTTCACCATTGTTTTCTCTGCATGGGTTTCCTTTTCTTCTCTTCTAGCCTCATAACCTACCAACCTGCTTTTGTTTTATGATCAATGACAACTTTCTTGCTTTATTTCAATGCTTCATGCTTTTATATTTATGTTTTTTACTGTTTCCCTTTACCTGAATCTCTCTTCCTCCTTTTTTTTCTGGTCAATTGACTCCCAGGCTTTAATAAGCATTTTGGGTGGTACTTCCTCCATGACAACCTCCCTGAACCATTCAGATGAATGAGATGCTTCTCTATGCACATATTCCTACCTTAGTACTTGCCTTATGTTGATCATCTCTCCTTAGACTGTAAGCTCTCTGAACACGGGATATTTTTTTATCGTGGACCAGTCACATAGCAGACCCTCTGTAACTGGAGTTTTGTGTCATCTAATGTGGCACTTCAAACCCTCATGTATATGTTACCATTGTACTCTGGGGGATTCACCAATTCTGCTTATTGAACATGAGGATACATGCCTATGAATGTAATTAATGACTAACATGATTGTTTTGTTCTTATTTAGAAAATATGCAGGTTCTTAATAATTGCAGTCTATAATAAGTCAAAGATAAGTCAAAGGCATATAAAGTGACACAGGAATACCTTGTAACATTACAGACTGGATTAAAAATATCCAAACGTGGTACTCAGTATTTCTCTCTCTCTCTTTCTCTTTTTTTTTTTTTTGGTTTTTCTACAGATTGCTGCAAATTCCTGGGGAAAGTCCTGGGGAGAGAATGGCTATTTTAGGATTCTTCGTGGAGTAAATGAGTCTGACATTGAAAAGTTGATTATCGCAGCTTGGGGCCAGCTGACAAGTGCAGATGAACCATAGCATATCATTAAATTTCCATCAGGCCAAGCATTCAAGTCACCCTTTAAATTGGAATTAAGCCATGTGAGGTTCTCTGTGACAGTGCAACCTTTGCCTTGTCACCTTGTTATCACAACCTTCTTGTTTTCTTGTTTCACCCCAGGCCCTAAGCTCCCATTTCCTTTATGTCACCGAATATGTAAAACCACTAACAGAGGACTGCAGAGGGACTAAATGCCTTTTAAATTCCCTAGTAGTCTTCATTTCCCTCGCATGACAATGTTCCTTTTGACTTTGATCATTTGCAAACAGTGTGATGGCATTTGTTTTAAAAGTTCATAGCATTTGTTTGTGGAAATGATCTGGTCTCTGTCTTTGAACAATGAGGATGTCAGACAACAAAAAGCACTGAAAACACCAGTTTGCCATCATTTGCAATTTTTTTCCACCCAATAATGCTTTCTTAATTCCGACATTGCTTATGATTTGCTAAAAAGCAGTGGAAATATATTGTTTCTCTCAGTAAGCTGACATTTTGGTTCTTTTCATTCTTCTAAAATGAACTTGCAATCTAACTCAAAGGGAGAGTCACTATCATAGGAAAGAACTACTCTTTACCCTACAATGTAATTGCTTATGATGCGGGGAAGATGGTAAGTAACAAAAACACTTAGATGCTGGCAATGGAAGTACCGTCTTAATGTGTATGTAGGACACACACTCCTGTTTTTGGAAACCAGTGCACTTGGTGGAAAGTCTATTAAAATGAGCTGCAAAGCTGTATTGGGTGAGATCACATATTTACCCCCCAAAACAGCTCAGATGTCACAAATTTGCATCTGATTTCAGTTCTCAATAGTCAGAGAAACAAAAATAGCCTCCGCATCCTTGTTGGGAAAGGATGCAATCTTCTAATAATTCACTGACATCTTAAATGACAAATTAATAAATAAAGAAGCGAAGCTGATCTGTCAGTGAGCCTGGCAGATTATAATGACGATGGTGGGACACCCAAGCCCTTCACTTCTGGGCTCTCTGTTGTCTGGATTTCCAGTATAGAGCTCTTTTATGTGGTCGCACCCAATAATACCCTGGCTAAATGAGCCAGATGTGTGGAAAATGTGAGAAAACAGAGTACGAAAATGTGAAGTGCTGCTGCAATGGTTGTTTTCTCCATTAATCTCTGCTGTGTTATCAGAAGAAGCATCTATTCACTTAGTTCTCCCCTAGAAACCATACAGGAGTCTCATTCACCTTGTTGTGGTTGGTTGATACATGTATGTGTATGTACATATGTGTAGGCACACACACATATATGTGTGTATGTACAAATGCTGCGCTGCTGCTGCTGCTAAGTCACTTCAGTTGTGTCCGACTCTGTGCGACCCCAGAGATGGTAGCCCACCAGGCTCCCCCATCCCTGGGATTCTCCAGGCAAGAACACTGGAGTGGGTTGCCATTTCCTTCTCCAATGCAGGAAAGTGAAAAGTGAAAGTGAAGTCACTCAGTCGTGTCCAACTCCTAGCGACCCCATGGACTGCAGCCCACTAGGCTCCTCTGTCCATGGGGTTTTCCAGGCAAGAGTACTGGAGTGGGGTGCCATTGCCTTCTCCATGTACAAATATATATACATATATATATATACAATGTAATATATAATATTACTCAGCCAAAAAAAGAAATAATGCCAATTGCAGTAACAGATGTATTTAGAGATTATCATGTTAAGTGAAATAAATCAAATGCAGAAAGACAAATGTCATATGATATCATTTCTGTGTCAAAGCTAAATAAATTATTTAAATGAACTTATTTACAAAACAGAAACAGACATAGAGATATAGAAGACAAATTTATGGTTACCAAAGCACAAAGTTGAGGAAGGGATAACTTAGGAGGTTGGGATTAACAGATACATACTGCTGTATATAAAACAGATAGATAACAAGGACCTAATGTATAGCACACAGAAGTATATTCAATATCTTGTAATAAACTATAATAATCAAAAATTTCTCATTCTTTTAACTTTAAAGAGCATATTTGGTTCTATTTATTATCTGAAGTCCCCGAGTTAGCCTTCAGAAAATAGTGATTGGCATCTTCCTTTGCCCACTAAGCAGTAAGTAGCTGTTTGTGGAATAGATTTGACTGCTGGCTAGACAGTGTCCTCCTATGCTGTGATTTTTCTTGGCCTGTTGGTGTGCCCTTCTCACCTTGGCCTGGACTGAGCAATGAGAAGGACCACACATTTGGTCCATGTGACTTCAGCATTCTTATTTTGTGTTTAGAGCATAGGAGTGAAGAATCGTCCTATGATCACATAACACTAAGTCTCAGATTGGGTGACACTGAGAGTACTCAGACCTGGTTTTCTTCCTGTTCAATCCAAGGTATGTGCCACTTATGTGCTGTTCATGGGTTTCAGTTGAAATCCAGAACTTTGTCTAGTTTTTCCTGGAAAAAACAGGAAATAGTCCCAAGATAGCACATTGAATTACAGCCTGGCTGCTCCATCCTATTGAATCATGCTTCTTTCTTTGAGTGTTGTTAGGAAACATACATAAGAAAGAAATAGAGAAGATCTGGAAGATAAGACACATGTCCTTTCAGGGTTCACCATGTTTGAGTCCCACCTCTTTGTCTTCTAAACAAGAAAATGGTTTCTCCAGGTTTTTAAAATTCATATTCATGAATTCTCTCTAAATCCGCAAATGGAATTGTTAGTTGATATTCTACCAGAAAAAAAGGAAATGTCTCTAAGTGTTTGCAATAAGAGGAATAAAGTGAAAAGACTTGGTTGAGTAGGTGATGGAGGAGCAGAGAGGGGAGTAAAGTATGCTGAGTCAGTCCAGGGACAAGCCGCAGGAGGAGGCTATCAGAACCCCTAGATGGAGGGCTCAAGGTGAAGGAGGGGGTGACTGGGATCTGGGGACAGGTGTTTTCCTGCTGGTAGATGGGAGCAGGACTGACCTGTTTGGTGAAAGCTGGAGTTTTGAAAAGACAAAGTGTTGCCAAATGTGCCACCTAAAGCAGAAAGGTAGACAAATACTGAAGCTTCTACCTCGCTCAAACCTTCCAGACTCTCATCAGTGCCTCTCATTGGCTGATCCTGCTGAAAGACAATTGATACAGGAGGTGATGAAATCAAGCGGTCATGGTTAAATTCCACCCTTTACCAGATACAAAGAATAGGATGAGGATAGGGGATAAATAATAGAAGAAACAGAAAATACATTTTTGTTTCATTCCGTATAGATACTGCAAATTAAGAGTTCATGAAGGAACAATTTCTCACTGATTGATTACATTGGATCCCACCAAAAATGATACCCCACATCCAAAGGCGAAGTAGAAGCCCCAACAAGACAGTAGGAAGGGTGAAATCGCATTTAGAATCAAATCCCATACCCGCCAGAGACGCTCAGAGGGCTCAAACAAAACCTTGTATGCACCAGGACCCAGAGACCCCACAGAGACTAAGCCAAACCTGCCTTTGAGTGTCTCCCGAAGAGGCACGGGGGAGCAGTGGCCTGCTGCAGGGACAGGGGTTCTGGCTGCAGCAGATCTGAGACACGTGGTGTGCGGCATAAGCCCTCTTAGAGGAGATTGCCATTGGCCCCACCACAGAGCTGCTGGGCAGACGACCCATAAACTGCAGAATGATTATACCAAAGAAATTCTCACACTGTTAAGGAAGTGCTAGGACCCACAATGGATTTCCCAACCTGGGGATCCGGCAAGGGGACTAAGAACCCCCAGGGAATTTGACTTTGGAGGCCAGTGGAATTTACTTACAGAGCTTCCACAGGACTCGGGAAACAGATTTTTGGAGGGCACAGACAAAGCCTTGTGTACACCAGGACCCAGGAGAAAGGAGCAGGGACCCCACAAAACACTGAGCCAGACTTGCCTGTGAGTGCCCAGGAGTCTCCTGCGGAGGCGTGGAAAGACAGTAGCCTGCTGCGTGCTGAATACAACGGTGGGGGCATAAGCCCTTTTGAAGGAGGCCGCCATTACTGCCATTACCCCTACCATAGCTTTTACCCCTACCAGAGTTTGGCCTCAGGCCAAGCAACAGGAAGGGAACACAGCTCCACCCAACGAAAATTAGATTAAAGATTTACTGAGCATGGTCTTGCCCATCAGAAGAAGACCCAGTTTCCCCCACAGTCAGACTGTCGCATCAGGAAGCTTCCATAGGCCTCTAATCCATCAGAGGGCAGACAGAATGAAAAGGACAAGCACAGAAAACTAACCAAGCTGATCACACGGATCACAGCCTTGTCTAACCCAGTGAAGCTAAGAACCATGCCATGTAGGGCCACTCAAGACAGACGGGTCATGGTGGAGAGTTCCGACAAAACGTGGTCCACTGGAGAAGGGAACGGCAACCACTTCAGTATTCTTCCCTTAAGAACCCCATGAACAGTATGAAAAGGCAAAAAGATATGACACTGAAAGATGAACTCCCCAGCTCAGTAGGTACCCAATATGCTACTGGAGAAGAGTAGAGAAATACCTCCAGAAAGAAGAGATGGAGTCAAAGCAAAAACAATGCCCAGTTGTGGATGTGACTGATGATGGAGGTAAAGTCTGATGCTATAAAGAACAATACTTGCATATGAACCTGGAATGTTAGGAACATGAATCAAGGTAAATTGGAAGTGGTCAAAAAGGGGATGACAAGAGTGAATATCAGCATTTTAGAAATCAGTGAACTAAAATGGACTGGAATGGTTGAATTTAGTTCAGATGACCATTATGTTTACTACTGTGGGCAAGAATCCTTTAGAAAAAATGGAGTAGCCCTCATAGTTAACAAAAGAGTCCAAAGTGCAATACTTGGGTGCAATCTCAAAAATGGCGGAATGGTATCTGTTCATTTTCAAGGCAAATCATACAATACCACAGTGATACAAGTCTATGCCTCAAGCTCTAATCCCAAAGAAGCTCAAGTTTCATGGTTCTGTGATGGCCTACACCACCTGCTAGGACTAATAAAAAAAAATATATGTCTTTTTCGTCATAGGGGACTGGAATGCAAAAGTCAAGAGATACCTGGAGTAACAGGCAAGTTTGGTTTTGGAGTACAAAATGAAGCAGGGCAAAGACTAACAGAGTTTTGCCAAGAGAATGTACTGGTCCTAGTAAACCCACTCTCCAACAACACAAGAGGCAACTCTACACATGGACATCATCAGATGTTCAATACTGAAATCAAACTGATTGTATTATTTGCAGCTGAAGATGGGGAAGCTCTATATAGTCAGCAAAAACAAGACTGGGAGCTGACTCTGGCTGACATGAGAGCTGACTCTCATGAACTCCCTATTGCAAAATTCAGACTTAAATTGAAGAAAGTAGGGAAAACCACTAGACCATTCAAACTGAAAGTGAGAGTTGCTCAGTTGTGTCTGACTCTTTGCAACCCATTGGACTATACAATCCATGGAACTTTCCAGGCCAGAATACTGGAGTGGGTAGCTGTTCCTTTCTCCAGGGGATCTTCATAACCCAACAACCAAACCCATGTCTCCTGCATTGCAGGTGGATTCTTTATGAGCTGAGCCACCACAGAAGCCCAAGAATACTGGAGTGGGTAGCCTATCCCTTCTTCGGGGGATCTTTCTGACCCAGGAGTCAAACCAGGGTCTCCTGTATTGGAGGCAAATTCTTCATCAACTGAGCTACCAGGGAAGTCAGACATTTCAGGTATGACCTAAATCAAATCCCTTATGACTATACAGTGGAAATGACAAATAGATTAAAGGGATTCGATCTGATAGACAGAGTGCCTGAAGAACTGTGGACGGAGGTTCATGACATTATACAGGACGTGGTGATCAAAACCATCTTCAAGGGAAAAAAAATGCAAAAAGGCAAAATGGTTGTCTGAGGAGTCTTTACAAATAGCTGAGAAAAGAAGAGAACTGAAAGACAAAGGAGAAATGGGAAGAGTTCCAAAGAAGAGCAAGGAGAGATAAGAAAGCTTTCCTCAGTGATCAATGCAAAGAAAAAGGAAAACAATAGAATGGGAAATCCTAGAGAACTCTTCAAGAAAATTAGAGATACCAAGAGAACATTTCATGCAAAGATGGGCACAATAAAGGACAGAAACTGTCCTAACAGAAGCAGAAGATGTTAAGAGGTGGCAAGAATACACAGAAGAACCATACAAAAAAGAACTTAATGACCCAGATAACCACGATGGTATGATCACTCACTCAGGGCCAGAAATTCTGGAGTGAGAAGTCAAGTGGGCCTTAGGAAGCATCACTGTGAACTAAGCTAGTGGAGGTGATGGAATTCCAGTTGAGCTATTTCAAATCCTGAAAGATGATGCTGTGAAAGTGCTGCACTCAGTATACCATCAAATTTGGAAAACTCAGCAGTGGCCACAGGACTGGAAAAGGTCAGTTTTCATTCCAATCCCAAAGGAGGGCAATGCCAAAGAATGCTCAAACTACCACACAATTGCACTCATCTTATACGCTAGCAGTGTAATGCTCAAAATTCTCCAAGCAAGGCTTCAACAGTACGCAAACTGTGAACTTCTAGATGTTAAAGATGGATTTGGAAAAGGCAGAGGAATCAGAGATCAAATTGCTAATAGCCACTGGATCATAGGAAAAGCAAAATAATTCCAGAAAAACATCTGCTTCTGCTTTATTGACTATGCCAAATCCTTTGACTGTGTGGATCACAAGAAACTGTGGAAAATTCTTAAAGAGATGGGAGCAACAGACCACCTTACCTGCTTCCTGAGAAATCTGTGTGCGGGTCAGGAAACAACAGTTAGAACTCGACATGAAACAATGGACTCGTTACAAATTGGGAAAGGAGTACATCAAGGCTGTATATTGTCACCCTGCTTATTTAACTGATATGCAGAGTACATCATGAAACTGCTGGGCTGGATGAAGCACAAGCTGGAACTAAAGAGCCTCTTGATGAAAGTGAAAGAGGAAAGTGAAAAAGCTGGCTTAAAACTCAACATTCAAAAAATGAAGATCATGGCATCCACTCCCATCACTTCATGGTAAATAGATGCGGAAATAAGGCCCACTTGACTTCTCACTCCAGGATGTTTGGCCCTAAGTGAGCAATCACACCATAATGGTTATCTGGATCATTAAGTTCTTTTTTGTATGGTTCTTCTGTGTATTCTTGCCACCTCTTAATATCGTCTGCTTCTGTTAGGACTGTTTCTGTCCTTTATTGAGCCCATCTTTGCATGAAATGTTCCCTTGGTATCTCTAATTTTCTTGAAGAGATCTCTAAAGAAAGCAATAGACTTTCTTTTCTTGGGCTCCAAAATCACTGCAGATGGTGATTGCAGCCATGAAATTAAAAGACACTTGCTCCTGGAAAGAAAAGCTGTGACAAACCTTGATAGCATATTAAAAAGCAGAGAGATTGCTTTGCCAACAAAGTCCATATAGTCAAAGCTATGGTTTTTCCAGTTGTCGTATGGATGTGAGAATTGGACCATAAAGAAAGCTTGTGAAAGTCACTCAGTCCTGTCCTACTCTTTGTGACCTCGTGGACTATATAGTCCATGGAATTCTTCAGGCCAGAATACTGGAGTGGGTAGCTGTTCCTTTTCCAGAGGATTTTTCCAGCCCAGCGATCAAACCCAGGTCTCCTGCATTACAAGCAGATTCTTGACCAGCTGAGCCACCAGGAATGCTTAGCCACAAAGAATTGATGCTTTTGAACTGTGGTGTTGGAGAAGACTCTTGAGGGTCCCTTGGACTGCATGAGATCCAACCAGTCCATCCTAAAGGAAATTAGTCCTGAATATTCATTGGAAAGACTGATGTTGAAGCTGAAACTCCAATACTTTGGTGACTTGATGCAAAGAACTGGCTCATTGGAAAAGACCCTGATGCTGGGAAAGATTGAAGGCAGGTGGAGAAGGGGATGACAGACGGTGGTTGGATGGCATCACTCACTCAATGGACAGGAGTTTGAGTAAACTCTGGTGATGGACAGGGAGGCCTGGCGTACTGCAGTCCATGGGGTTGCAAAGAGTTGGGCACAACTGACTGACTGAACTGAAAGGGCATACAGACATTTCTCTCCCCAGAGGTTTCTATGAAGGCGGGAAAATCAGGACAGCACTGTCAGAAATGGTGTGACTGAATGAAGGGGAAAGCTTTTCCACCTTCAGTAGTGAGCACTAATATACATCATTTTGTTTAGATATTTTGTTTAGATATCTAAAGTGAATGTTTAGTTGGCAGGTAACCCCTATAATGTGAGGTTTCTCCCAAGAATCACTAGTTACAACCTCATTGATTAGAATTAGTGCAGCTGGAAAGAACTTTTCCCTCTGTCATCCATTCCCTGGCCCCCTGTTTGTAACCTCCACCCCCTCCACCCCCTATACAATGAGCTAAGTCTGTTTCTTTTGAGATATAAAAAAGTGTCAGTTATATAGAATATAAGATTTATCTTGGGTTATACCCACCATTTAAAATGCTCCCAGGTTACAGTTAGGCCCCTGGAAAGTTCTGCAGTAGCAGGGACACCTGGCCAAGCTCTGCCTGGCTCTGGGCTCACTCCCCTGGCCAGGTGTCATCGTGGGGACCGGTATGCATTGTTGTATACAATCTACAATTGTGTACCATGGCTCATGGTATGCAACATACACATTGAGCAAACATGTATCATTTTATACAAGGATCATCACAGTGACCAAAACTTATTAAGTCCATCTAAGAAAGAAGTGGAAAATTTTATTTTTAAGAAGTTTTGTAGATTATAACCCAGAAATCTCAGAAAACTCTGAGAGCACGTCCACCTGTTAGACGTCAAGGCACAGTTGTATAAATATTTTTGAGGCAGAAGCCTGTACATCAAATGATGTGTTACTGACAGCTACATAACAGATCTAGCATCATCATGGTGTGTCCTGTGACCCCGATCAGGAATGCATGGATCTTTTAAAGAGTTTTGTCATTGATGTTAAAACAGTGTTGCTCTTTATGGTTGAGCGAGCCTTCCTGCCTGTGGGGGAGGTCTGGTTGATGAATAAAGCAGATATACAATGTGCAGTATGGGGTGAGGACGTCAAAGGGCAAAGTTTTTTTTTTTTGTTTAAATTTCTCTGGTCTTGCCGTAAAAATGTGACTTATTTCATACTTGTATAATACATGTACATGATATGTACCATTCATTGTATATAATGGTTCATTGTATAAACATACACAACATTGTACACAGCATGTAGAGTTGTGTACAATGGTTCCATGCGTGTCCACAGCCCTTTTCTCTTAAAAATCCTCATTAAATAAAACACATTATCAATTCTATATTTATTACACTTGTCCCTCAGTATACATGGGGAATTGGTTTCAGGAGCTCCTACAGATACCCAAATCTGCAGACACTCAAATCCCTATTATGCATAAAACAGCATGGTTCAGTGTTGACCATTGGCCCTCCTTATCCATGGGTTTCACATCTGCAGATTCAACTATATATATTATTTCACAAACTACTGTTTTATAAAATAGTGCATATAGTCATTTTGTGTTTTATATACACATATATTAAATATTATATAATTATATAAATTATATGATATATATATAAAAGACAAAATGACCCAAGAAGAAATAAATAGGCAGAGAAAGCATTAACCAAGAAATAAATAGGTTTGCTAAATTTCACCACATGAAAGTTATAACATTATTCCACAAAAGACACAATTCAAACAATAAGGAAAATGAAGAGATGAAGTAAATGAGGAGAAAATATTTGTGGCATACTAAGCAATAGAAATATATATTTTCCTATTTCATATGCTTTCATATTACTAAAAATATTAGTTTATATTATTTATAGTATTACTATCTATCATTCTTTTAATTTTTCTGAATATGTATTTATTTCTCACTTTTCCTCCTTAATATCATTTATCCTTTACATATTTTTTCTCTTTTCTTAAACTCGTCAGGGATTTGTCTATTTCATTTTCCTTTTCAAAGAAACAATTGTGGTTTTTCATATTTTCTTCTGCATCATTGTTTTCTGTATAGTTATAGTTAATAACTGTTTCCATCATTGTTATCTTCTTCCTAATTTCTTTGCAATTATTCTGAATATTTTTTCTAACTTCTTAAAGTAAACCCTTAACTCATTAATTTTGAGCTTTTCTGGTGTTCTAATTTAAGTATTCATGTACGATGTTATCTAAATGATGCTTCTCAGTATAATCATGGCTTCCTTTCACTCTTTATAATTCTAATTACTTGTTTTTTAAAGACACACATTTTCTATTAAGTGGAACCTTGAGAAAAGTTGCATCAATTGTAGTTATATTTTGCTTCTCATGTACTCTCTCAGCTCATCTCTATTCAGTGAGTTTACAAATGCCATGTAGAACTAAATAGCATAGCTATGTCAACTCTATGGTTTAGTAACTAGTTGTATTGATGTACTTTGCATTGCGAGAAACACGTTTCAATATGTAGGCCTCTAATACATATTTGAAGCTGGAACATTCACAGCAGGCTAGTTCTCAGATGTATGAAAGTCACATTTCTGGGGAGAACTTCTCTCTGTGGCCAGGCCATTAAGTGTTAGTTCTTTCATTTCAAGTGATAAGAGTCTCTTTTTCAAGAGCCACTCACTATGAGATCCCTCCTTTCTTAGCCTACAGTTTCCTACAGACAAAGAAAAGAAAGTAGCAGAAAAGCCAAGCAAGCTATAAATGATTTTGCATTCAAACATTCATTTCTGATTTTGTAGTATGTTGTGTTTCTCTAAAATATTTTGGCATTTGGTATGTTGAATTCACACGTACATTCCCAGTAAAGAGATATTTGTGCTCAGGAAGAAAAGTTTATTCTTACCATTGCAATTACCAGTGATAATTGCCATTTGAAATCTCTTTAGCATTTACCCAACTCTGTCTAATTTATACTTTTGATTCATGAATTAATACAGCACAAGATATCTTTCCTTGGAAATGTATTAATTTCAAACAGAAATAACTCCATTGTAGGAAAAAAAAAACCCTTTTGACTATTTGTCAGATATTTAACATATGTATATGACATGCATATGAACAGTGCTTTAAAGAATTATAGAATAATTAAGATGATAATGCAATGAAGTAATAAAAATAGCATTTTTCTATTTTAATGTAGTTTGGAGGAGTGCTTGTGTAATATAGTTGACCTCTGAAAATGTAGGGGTTAAGAGCTCTGACTCTCTGGAAAGTGAAAATTCTATGTATAACTTTACAGTTGACCTTCATTTCCAGTTCTGGTTCTACATCCATGGATTCAGCCAATTGTGGATCAGGTAGTAAGCATTGAAGAAAATCCCTGTATAAGTGGACCTATGCAGTTCAAAACCATATTGTTCAAGGGGCAACTGCACAATAAAACTTAGTCTCAACTCTCTATGTGAATATCAAATTATCAAGTAAAGCAGCTTTGAGACCTCTGAGAAATTACTAAATGTCTATTGCTTCTTGGGGGTCATGTTCAACTAAGTAAACATATTAATCGTATTAACATTCATTGAGCCTTTGCTAGGTACTGAGTGATAATGACAAGTGCTGTTCAGAGTCTCCACTTCACTTAACAGGTGGTTCATGCAGCTCCAGGAGATGTAATTTAAACAGGACACAGGCTCTTTCAATGACAGGACAACAGTCTCCTTATCTTAAGGTGGCAACAGGTGAAGGCAAAAGGGGAGGGGGGGACACGGATGATCCAAACAAGTTTCTGAAGCTTTTTCCCACTCCTGACTCCCAATCCTGCAGCTGACTAAGGGTGGGCAGCTTGCCTCAGAGTTGTTCTGTGTAAGGCCAGTGTCCATATTTTCTGATCCAACCATTAGGATGCCTAGTCAGATATCTACAAGTGTGCTTAGGGAGATCATGAGATCTTCTATTTGACATCATGATGGCTATAGAGAATCTACTACTCAAGGATGCTATGTGAATAAATGTTTCTAAATAGAACAGACACTCCTCTAGTTTTCAAGTTATCCTTCAAGGACTACCTGGGACAAGGGAAGAAAAGAGAAGGTTTCCAAGTTCCAGATAGAAACTGGAGGTAAACACACATCATCTCACTTTAGGAGATGGAAATGTAAATCTGTGTCTTCCAGGATCATCTAGACTTCTTGCAGCGGGAGGAGAATTTCAACATTCATTTGCTGCCAATGGTTTTAATAATCTGACATTGTCTATGGTGGTAATGTACACACATGTAGACACAGACACAATTGGTCTTTTTGGAACTTTGGAGATAGGAGTCTCTTTCACATCCAAGTTTAAATAGAAATTTATTGAGAGTCTGCTCTCTATTAGACTCTGTGTCAGGCACCAGGGATATTTGGGGCAAAAAAGTCAGACCTGGGCTCTCCTTTAGGAAATGTGCTTTTTAGTCTGGCATGAAAAAATATCCAGGGACTTCTCTGGTGGTCCAGTGGTTAAGAATTTACCTTGCAATGCAGGGGACATGGGTTTGATTTCTGTTCCAGTTCAGTTCAGTTCAGTCGCTCAGTTGCGTATGACTCTTTGCTACCCCAGGGATTGCAGAATGCCAGGCTTCCTTGTCCACTACCAACTCCGGTAGCTTGCTCAAACTCATGTCCATTGAGTTGGTGATGCCATCCAACCATCTCATCCTCTTCTGTCCCCTTCTTCTCCCACCTTCAATCTTTCCCAGCATCAGGGTCTTATCAAATGAATCAGTTCTTCGCATCAGGTGGCCAAAGTATTGGAGTTTCAGTTTCAGCATCAGTCCTTCCAATGAACACCCAGGACTGATCTCCTTTAGGACTGGTTGGATCTCCTTGCAGTCCAAGGGACTCTCAAGAGTCTTCTCCAACACCACAGCTCAAAAGCATCAATTCTTTGGTGCTCAGATTTCTTTATAGTCCAACTCTCACATCCATACACGACCACTGGAAAAACCATAGCCTTGACTAGATGAACTTTTGTTGGCAAAGTAATGTCTCTGCTTTTTAATATGCTGTCTAGGTTGGTCATAGCTTTTCTTCCAAGGAGTAAGCATCTTTTAATTTCGTGGCTGCAAGGAACTAAGATATCACATGTCCCTGAGCTACTAAGCCCACATGCCACAAATAAAGACTCTACACAGAAACAAAAATTCCTCATGATGCAAGGAAGATCTGCACGCTGCAACTATAATGTGGCTAAATGAAATAAGTATTAAAAATAGATATTCAGTGCATAATTACAATAATTTATGAGGAATATTATGAAGGGAATTTCTGCATGACTAGAAGCTATAACAGGAGAAATTGGTCTAGTTAAGGGTGTTGGCAGGTAAACGGATTTTCAGGAGGAATATTTAGGTTAGTCCCCAAAGGAAAGGTAGGAGTAAATAGACTAGAGAGATTCACACTTGGGTGGCAAATGAGAAACACTGGGCTGGATGAAGCACAAGCTGGCATCAAGATTGCTGGGAGAAATTTCAATAACCTCAGATATGCAGATAACATCACCCTTATGGCAGAAAGTGAAGAAGAACTAAAGAACGTCTTGATGAAAGTGAAAGAGGAGAGTGAAAAAGTTGGCTTAAAACTCAACATTCAGAAAACTAAGATCATGGCATCTGGTCACATCACTTCATGGTAAATAGATGGGGAAACAATGGAAACAGTGAGAAACTTTATTTTGGGGGGCTCCAAAATCACTTCTGATGGTGACTGCAGCCATGAAATTAAAAGACGCTTACTCCTTGGAAGAAAAGCTATGACCAACTTAGACAGCATATTAAAAAGCAGAGACATTACTTTGCCAACAAAAGTTCATCTAGTCAAGGCTATGGTTTTTCCAGTGGTTATGTACGGATGTGAGAGTTGGACTATAAAGAAATCTGAGCGCTGAAGAATTGATGCTTTTGAACTGTGGTGTTGGAGAAGACTCTTGAGAGTCCCTTGGACTGCAAGGAGATCCAACTAGTGCTAAAGGAGATCAGTCCTGGGTGTTCATTGGAAGGACTGATGCTGAAGCTGAAACTCCAATACTTTGGCCACCTGATGCGAAGAACTGACTCATTTGATAAGACCCTGATGCTGGGAAAGATTGAAGGTGGGAAAAGAAGGGGACGGAAGAGGGTGAGATGGTTGGATGGCATCATCAACTCAATGGACATGAGTTTGTGTAAGCTCTGGGAGTTGGTGATGGTTAGGGAGGCCTGACATGCTGCAGTCCATGGAGTTTCAAAGAGTGGGACACGACTGAGTGACTGAATTGAACTGAAGAAAGGCCTGGGGGGACAAGTAATCTCAGAGGAGTTAATAGAGGCTCTTTTGCAAGTGAGTGAGTGAGATAAGGAGGGAGGGTGGTAGGGAGGTAGGTGACAAGTAAATTGTATAAGACAGTAGGAATGATGTTAGAGATCTTTGCCTTTATCCCCAAAGCAATGATGAGGGGAGAGTATTAAACATTTTTGAAATGTCCTGCTGGCTGGAGCAGAGAAGGCAATGGCAACCCACTCCAGTACTCTTGCCTGGAAAATCCCATAGGTGGAGGAGCCTGGTGGGCTGCAGTCCATGGGGTTGCGAAGAGTCGCACACAACTGAGCGACTTCACTTTCACTTTTCACTTTCATGCATTGGAGAAGGAAATGGCAACCCACTCCAGTGTTCTTGCCTGGAGAATCCCAGGGACAGGGGAGCCTGGTGGGCTGCCGTCTATGGGGTCGCACAGAGTTGGACATGACTAAAGTGACTTAGCAGCAGCAGCAGCAGCGGCAGCTGGCTGGAGAGTTGATGTGAGGAGGGCAAGACCAGAGACAAGGCTCCCACTAATCAAGTGGTTGATTAAGAAGCTTGGGGCTAGATGTAGTGGTGATTTAGACCAGGAAATGGAGAAGAGAAATGTCCAGTTTGGCAAAGTGTTTAGATTATAAGATTATTAGGACTTGATTTAAGACCCATGATGAGGAGCAAGAGAGAGGATTCCAGAAAGATTCCAAAGATTTGGGTTATTAAACCAAGTTAAAGCTCAGGGATTTTTAGAGGGATACTTGCTGTTACTAACCTCCATCCATAGTTCTTCATGGACTCTGTCTACCAGATCTAATGCCTCAAATCTATTCATCACCTGCACTGTATCATCATAAGGGATTTGATTTAGATCATACCTGAATAGCTTAGTGTTTTTCCCTAGTTTCTTCAATATAAGCCTGAATTTTACAATATGGAGGTCATAATCTGAGCCACAATCAGCTCCAGGTTTTGTTTTTACTGACTGTAGAGAGATTCTCCATCTTCAGCTGCAAAGAACTTAATCTGATTTGGTATTGACTGTCTGGTGATGTCCATGTGTAGAATCATCTTTTGGGTTGTTGGAAAAGGGTGTTTTCTATGACCAATGTGTTCTCTTGACAAAACTCTGTTAGCTGAGGAAAGAAGAGAAGTGAAAGTTAAGGGATAAAGGAAAAGATATGTCCAACTGAAGGCAGAGTGCCAGAGAATAAAAGGAGAGATAAGAAGGCCTTCTTAAATGAACAATGCAAAGAAATAGAATAAAATAATAGAATAGGAAAGAAAATTGGAAATACCATGGGAACATTTCATGCTAGGATGGGCATGATAGAGGAGAGAAATGGTGAGGACCTAACAGAAGCAGAAGAGATCAGGAAGAGGTGGCAAGAACACACAGAAGACAAGGCTGTATATTTATTATCACTCTGCTTATTTAACTTATATGCAGAGTATGTCAAGCAAAATGTGAGACTGAAAGAATCAAAAGCTGGAATCAAGGTTGTGGGAGAAATATCAGTAACCTCAGATGTGCAGGTGATACCACTCTAATGGTAGAAAGTGAAGAGGAGCTAAAGAGCCTCTTGATAGGGTGAAAGAGGAGAGTGAAAAAACTGGCTTGAAACTCAACATTCAAGAAACTAAGATCATGGCATCCGGTCTCATCACTTCATGGCAGATAGAAGGGGAAATAGTGGAAACAGTGACAGATTTTATTTTTTTGGACTCCAAAATCATTGTGGATGGTGGCTTCAGCCATGAAATTAAAAGACACTTGCTCCTTGGAAGTAAAGCTGTGACAAATATAGACAGTGTATTAAAAGCAGAGACATCACTTTGCCAACAAAATCCACATAGTCAAAGCTATGGTTTCCCCAGTAGCCATGTACAGATGTGAAAGTTGGACCATTAAAAAGACCAAGTGCTGAAGAACTGACACTTTCAAATTGTGGGGTGCTGAAAAAGACTCTTGAGAGTCCCTTGGACAGCAAGGAGATCCAACCAGTCCATCCTAAAGAAAATCAACCCTGAATATTCGTTGTAAGAACTGATGCTGAAGCTCCAATACTTTGGCTACCTGATGTGAAGAGCCGACTCATTGGAAAAGACCCTGATTATGGGAAAGATTGAAGGCAAGAGAAAAAGGAGGCAAGAGAGGGTTAGATGGTTGGATGGTACCACTGGCCCAACGGACATGAGTTTGAGCAAACTCTGGGAGATAGGGGAGGACAGAGGAGCCTGATGTGTTGCAGTCTGTGTGGTCTCAAAAATCAGACATGACTTAGTGACTGAAAAACAACAACAAACTTTGAATCTATCCTAGAAATACTGTTTTCAAGGCAAAAGTTAACTTTGGATGTAAATTTTTTGTCTCAGCATTTTTGGTATCTAATTCAACAGATCTTTTGAATGACTACTCTGTTGCTAAGTATTGAGAACAGTTCTCACAATACAGGGGTTCAAAAATGGACTTAGTTTTGTGGTTCAAACAGGCTGGAATAAGGGAGAGTAGAGAGAAGGGCATAGGAGAAGGGCAGATCCATCTAGATGGCATGATCATGAAAGCCTTTTATGGGGAAGTTATCTAATAGTATTCACAAATCAGCCAGGTGAATGAAGAAGGGAAGAAAAAAAAAATTTTTTTTTTAAAAGCTTTCGTTGCCTGTAAGCATCATCCTCTTCTTCTAGCTGACTCACCAGGCTCTCTTTGATGCAAAGCAAACCCAGACCCTGAGACGCTGATATTTGCAGAAGAGACAAGGTATTTGCAGAAGAGACAAGGTATTTGCAGGACAGTCAAGTGCAGAAGTGACAAAAACCAATCTCAGCTCAGGCCCCCACAAGAGGGTGAGTGGCTGGGGTATTTATGGGTTAGGGGATAAAGCAGCAGGGCGGGCTGAGCCTGGGGAGCGTGGGGAAAGGTGATCGGAAACAGATGCAGCCTGTCCTTCTGCCAGAAGAAAATTTTAGGAAAAGAAAATAGCCTGTTCAAAAGGGAGGTATAAATATTCTCAATGTAATAGTATAGCTGAAGGAAAAATAAATTGGCCAAAGTGCAGTGGGGGTGAGATGTGATGTGATGGGAGGTAGACCAAGGTGATTTTGGGAAACAGCAGAGAACAAACCCACATGGACTGTGAAGGCCACAGTATAGAGCTTAGATTTTATTCTCAGTGTGGTGGGAAGGCATTGAGAAACTATTACGTCTTGAATTTCCATGTGGAAAATGAGTTGAAGAAAAATCAAGATGAAGAAAGAACCAGTAAGGAGGTTATAGCTGCGGAACCGGTGAGAGGTTGAGGATGCTCAGATCAGGGCAGTAACTGAAGAGCAGGGGATAATGAGAAGCAGGAAGAAAAAGATGTGCTTGTGTGATTGTGGAAGACTTTTATCTTCTTTTTCAATTGAAGTACAGTTGATTTACAATGTTGTGTTAATCTCTTCTGTACAGCAAAGTGATTCAGATAGATATACATGTATATATATATATATATATATATACACTGTTTTTAATATTTTTTCCATTATGATTTATTATAGAATAGGACTTTGTTGTTTATCCACTCTCCATATAGAACCTTACATCTGCTAACCTCAACCTCCCACGCCACCCATGGCCCACGCCCTCTTACCCTTGGCACATCAGTTTGTTCTCCATGTCTGTGATTCTATTACTGTTACATCAGTTCTTTTGTGTCGTATTTTAGATTCCACATATAAGTGATATTGTATTTATCTTTCTCTTTCTGACTAACTTCACTTAGTATGATAAATCTCTAGGTTCATTCATGTTGCTGCAAATGACATTATTGTTTTTCTTTTTATAACTGAGTAATATTCCATCATGTATATATGTACCACCTCTTCTTTAACCATTCATCTGTCAATGGACATTTAGGTTGTTTCCATGTCTTCGTTATTGTGAATAGTGTTGCTATGAACATAGGGGTGCATCTATTTTTTTTGCATTATAGTTTTGTCTGAGTACATACCCAGGAGTGGGATTGCTGGATCATATGGTAAATGATCCAGCAATTGATCCAGAAAAAATTCTGTTTTTAGTTCTTTGAGGAAACTCCATATTGTTTTCAACAGTAGCTACAATAACTTATATTTGCAGAGACTTTTAGATCTTTCAGATCTTTCCCTGGCCAGCTGAGCTGATGGTAATGTCATTCACTGAGATGTGGAAGAATCAGAAAAAGCAGTTTTGAGATAAAACCAACAGTTCCCATTTAGGTATGCTAAATTGATGTGACTCGAAGGCTTCCGTAGTTCTAAAGTGACATAAGAGAGACCATAAAGGTCTCTTATATACCAAACAGGTACAGGGAAATATCAAGAGTGGCTTCTAAGTTTGAATAAATTGGCTATTCATCAACAAGCATAGGTTAAGCATCTGTTTGGAAGAATCATTACATTAGTCCAAAACGAAATGGACTGGAGAATGACAGTGAGACCGACATCTCATTGAATAGAGGGATGCTCCTGCTGGAGACCAAACTGGAGAATGAGCATCACGTCTGCGTGTGATATGGACAAAAGCCAATCAGTTCAGTTCAGTCACTCAGTCGTGACCAACTCTTTGTGACCCGATGGACTGCAGCATGCCAGGCTTCCCTGTCCATCACCAGCTCCAGGAGTTTACTCAAACTGATGTCCATCGAGTCAGTGATGCCATCCAACCATCTCATTCTCTGTTTTCCCCTTCTCCTCCCGCCTTCAGTCTTTCCCAGAATCGGGGTCTTTTCCAATGAGTCGGTTCTTCATATCAGGTAGCCAAAGTACTGGAGTTTCAGCTTCAGCATCAGTCCTTCTAATGAATATTCAGGACTGATCTCCTTTAGGATGGACTGGTTGGATCTCCTTGCAGTCCAAGGAACTCTCAAGAGTCTTCTCCAATAGCACAGTTCAAAAGCATCAGTTCTTCTGCACTCAGCTTTCTTTATAGCCCAACTCTCATATCCATACATGACTACTGGAAAAACCATAGCTTTGACCAGACAGACCTTTGGTGGTAAAGTGATATCTCTGCTTTTTAATATGCTGTCTAAGTTGGTCATAGCTTTCCTTCCAAGGAGCAAGCATCTTTTAATTTCGTGGCTACAGTCACTATCTGGAGTGATTTTGGAGCTCAAAAAAATAAAGTCTGCCACTGTTTCCACTGTTTGCCCATCTATTTGCCATGAAGTGATGGGACTGGATGCCATGATCTTAGTTTTCTGAATGTTGAATTTTAAGCCAACTTTTCCATTCTCCTTTTTCACTTTCAAGAGGCTCTGTAGTTCTTCGCCAATGATGAGGTCCAAATACCCTTCTTCCTTCCTCTCATTATGCAATGCTCCAAGGAAGGCTAAATAAGTCTTGGGAATTAACTACATCCCAGAAAGCACTCAGGAACAAGTCCTCAGTTAACTAGTTTTGAAATAGAAATGACTATCTGTACCAAGACATGAGTTTGAGCAAGCTCCAGGAGATGGTGAAGGACAGAGAAGCCTGGCATGCTGCAGTTCATGGGGTTTCAAAGAGTAGGACATGACCGATCAACAACCAAGAATTTACTAATATGATATTATTTGCCCATAATATTGGATGGGCAATTAAAGTAGAAATTGAACAATATTACAAAAATACTAAAAATGTTCTATGCGTATGTATGTGTATGTGTATATGTATATATAGAGATTGTGTGTGTGTGTGTGTAAAGCACACACACTTCATATCAACACTCTTCATAGTTGATTAGAGTTTTCTTGAGGGAGAAAATTTTGTATCCTAAATTGTGCTAATGTAATGCTTATTCCAAACATATTTAGTATATGCTTGCTAATGAATAGCCAACATTTTAAAGTGCAGATAGTACTGGAAATAAAAGCAAAAATAAACAAATGGGACCTAATTAACCTTAAAAGCTTCTGCACATCAAAGGAAACTATTAGCAAGGTGAAAAGACAGCCTTCAGAATGGGAGAAAATAATAGCAAATGAAGCAACTGACAAACAACTAATCTCAAAAATATACAAGCAACTCCTACAGCTCAACTCCAGAAAAATAAATGACCCAATCAAAAAATGGGCCAAAGAACTAAATAGACATTTCTCCAAAGAAGACATACAGATGGCTAACAAACACATGAGAAGATGCTCAACATCACTCATTATCAGAGAAATGCAAATCAAAACCACTATGAGGTACCATTTCACACCAGTCAGAATGGCTGCGATCCAAAAGTCTACAAATAATAAGTGCTGGAGAGGGTGTGGAGAAAAGGGAACCCTCTTACACTGTTGGTGGGAATGCAAACTAGTACAGCCACTATGGAGAACAGTGTGGAGATTCCTTAAAAAACTGGAAATAGAACTGCCTTATGATCCAGCAATCCCACTGCTGGGCATACACACTGAGGAAACCAGAAGGGAAAGAGACACGTGTACCCCAATGTTCATCACAGCACTGTTTATAATAGCCAGGACATGGAAGCAACCTAGATGTCCATCAGCAGATGAATGGATAAGCAAGCTGTGGTACATATACACAATGGAGTATTACTCAGCCATTAAAAAGAATACATTTGAATCAGTTCTAATGAGGTGGATGAAACTGGAGCCTATTATACAGAGTGAAGTAAGCCAGAAGGAAAAACACCAATACAGTATACTAACGCATATATATGGAATTTAGAAAGATGGTAACAATAACCTGGTGTACGAGACAGCAAAAGAGACACTGATGTATAGAACAGTCTTATGGACTCTGTGGGAGAGGGAGAGGGTGGGAAGATTTGGGAGAGTGACATTGAAACATGTAGAATATCATGTAAGAAACGAGTTGCCAGTCCAGGTTCGATGCGCGATACTGGATGCTTGGGGCTGGTGCACTGGGACGACCCAGAGGGATGGTGTGGGGAGGGAGGAGGCAGGAGGGTTCAGGATGGGGAACACATGTATGCCTGTGGCGGATTCATTTTGATATTTGGCAAAACTAATACAATTATGTAATGTTTAAAAATAAAATAAAATTAAAAAAAAAATAAAGTGCAGATAGTAAAAAAAAGTGATGCAAAATTTTGGTGAATATTCCAGTAGCCAAGTTTAGTATCTGCAATGTCTGTAGAGTTAAATAATTCTGATTAATTGAAGTCCTAAGAAGACAAGAAATCAATAAAAATTGGATTTCAATAGCACCAGGAATTTGAGTTTGATAGAGCTTCAAAAAATGCAAATACACAAAGATACTTAAATTTAGATGATTCTTTCCTTGCCTACATATACAATTGGCCTCCACTGACATAAACTCTAAGTTTCCTTTTCAAGTCTGGGCAAGCATAAAAGTCTAAAACTGAGCATTTCTACTATTTTCTGTCTAATGAATTCTAAGTCAACCACAAATATCTGATTTAAAAAAGGAAAATAAAAGAAAAAGCAAGCTTCTGAAACTCCGTGTTTCTTCATTCATATAAACACTAAGTAAAATAGCAGAACAGCATGAGTTCTGCCTTTTGACTTTGTAATGCTCTGTATGAAACCTAATTTAGACTTGGGAAAAATTATATCATCACCAGGACTAGCTTTATACTTAAAGCATTAATGAGAAATGAAGGACTTTTCAGTGATGTGTAAAGAAAAGGTCCTTAGAAATGGAGGTGTAATAAAAGATGAAAAGACTTTGATTTTGGCTCTGTGGGGGAATTGAGAGATCATGCAAAGAAGGCATTACTTATTGTGTTAATTACCTAGTGGGATCATCAAAATTCTTCTGCATCTTTCCAGCACCACTCTCTTCTGTTCTTCCACTTTTATTTTTGGAAATAAATTTGAACTTCTGAATAGGTTCTATGGTTTGAGTCACTTAAGAATTCATAAAGCAGATAGTGCAAACATGCAAAAAAAATTGTGGGCATTTTACAAGTATGTGACATTTTATGCTGCTCCTGTATTATTATAATTTGAATTCTATTGATAAACTATTAAAAAACCCAATGGATAATGATGAGGAGAGAAAAGGCTCTGCTGAAATTAATACCATTTTTGGTGGTAATTCATATAATTATGCATATCTATTTCTCTCTCTGTGTGTGTATACTTATTTCTTAAGGAACCAGTCACTGATACACTAATCCATTGTACTAATATATTTTAATGCATGACACATGAAAGTAGGAAAACACTTTTAAAAACTTTGATATGAAATTTTTGTATAGAAGGAAGCCAAGACATTTTCTTCCTGCAGAATTAAACATGGCTACTACAGTACCATGGAGAAGGAAATGGCAACACACTCCAGTGTTCTTGCCTGGAGAATCCCAGGGATGGCGGAGCCTGGTGGGCTGTGCGACCTGGTGGGGTCGCACAGAGTTGGACACGACTGAAGTGACTTAGCAACTACAGTACCATCATTTTGGGGGATGGGGGTGGACAATTTTTCTTAAATAAAACTTAGATTATTAAATAATGCCATCAAACTAAATTTTCCTTTATTTTTGGAAGCTAACCACATGAAATTTTTGTTTTCACAGAACAGAAAGCCACCTCAAATTTGGACGAGATAGAACATTTATTGATTCATAAAACAGAGATGGCAATGGGTCAACAGGATCCAGAGCCTAAATGGCAACCTGTTTTCTATCTCGTATCTTCATTGCTCTTTTCTCCACATCTTGAGCTTTGACTTCATCACATGCCACTTAAAAATGAGCAGACTATATCCCCACAGCAAAGGAAGCAGTCACTGGGTGAGTTTAAGTTGACATCATCTTAACTGACTTCAGAGATGTGCTGATGCTGTTGGTTCAGCATTAGCAACACCTAGAAACTTGTTAGAAATGCAAATGCCAGGGTCATACTCCAAACCTACTGACTCAGAAGCTTTGCACCTGGGCTTCCTTTCCTCAATCTATGCCTTATCAATACTGTCCAGGTAACATTGCTGCTGCTGCTACTAAATCGCTTCAGTCGTGTCCAACTCTGTGCGACCCCATAGATGGCAGCCCACCAGGCTCCTCCGTCCCTGGGATTCTCCAGGCAAGAACCCTGGAGTGGGTTGCCATTTCCTTCTCCAATGCATGAAAATGAAAAGTGAAAGTGAAGTTTCTCAGTCATATCCGACTCTTATCGACCCCATGGATTGCAGCCTGCCAGGCTCCTCCATCCAGGGGATTTTCCAGGCAAGAGGACTGGAATGGGGTGCCATTGCTTTTTCCCTAGGTAACATTAAAGTCTGCCAAATTTTTAGAGAAACAGTGCTATGAAGGACAGAAATTGTCTCTTTCACTCTACATGAATGTCAAGGAAAGACTCTTACTGGTTTAGTTTCAATTACATTCAAACTCTTAGATAGATGACTAGAACCAGGGATGTAGAAAGGTGTAATGAGCTTCACTAAAGCAGAAGCTATTAAGAAGAGGTGGCGAGAATACACAGAAGAACTGTACAAAAAAGATCTTCATGACCCAGATAATCACGATGGTGTGATCACTCACCTAGAGCCAGACATCCTGGAATGTGAAGTCAAGTGGGCCTTAGAAAGCATCACTATGAACAAAGCTAGTGAAGGTGATGGAATTCCAGTTGAGCTATTTCAAATCCTGAAAGAGGATGCTGTGAAAGTGCTGCACTCAATATGCCAGCAAATTTGGAAAACTCAGCAGTGGCCACAGGACTGGAAAAGGTCAGGTTTCATTCCAATCCCAAAGAAAGGCAATGTCAAAGAATGCTCAAACTACCACACAACTGTACTCATCTCACACGCTAGTAAAATAATGCTCAAAATTCTCCAAGCCAGGCTTCAGCAATATGTGAACCGTGAACTTCCTGATGTTCAAAGCTGGTTTTAGAAAAGGCAGAGGAACCAGAGATCAAATTGCCAACATTCGCTGGATCATTGGAAAAGTGAGAGAGTTCCAGAAAAACATCTATTTCTGCTTTATTGACTATGCCAAAGCCTTTGACTGTGTGGATCACAATAGACTGTGGAAAATTCTTAAAGAGATGGGAATACCAGACCACCTGACCTGCCTCCTGAGAAACCTATATGCAGGTCAGGAAGCAACAGTTAGAACTGGACATGGAACAACAGACTGGTTCCAAATAGGAAAAGGAGTACGTCAAGGCTGTATATTGTCACCTTCTTATATGCAGAGTACATCATGAGAAACGCTGGGCTGGAAGAAGCACAAGCTGGAATCAAGATTGCCGGGAGAAATATCAATAACTTCAGATATGCAGATTACACCACCCTTATGGCAGAAAGTGAAGAGGAACTCAAAAGCCTCTTGATGAAAGTGAAAGAGGAGAGTGAAAAAGTTGGCTTAAAGCTCAGCATTCCGAAAACTAAGATCATGGCATCTGGTCCCATCACTTCATGGGAAATAGATGGGGAAACAGTGGAAACAGTGTCAGAATTTATTTTTCTGGGCTCCAAAATCACTGCAGACAGTGATTGCAGCCATGAAATTAAAAGACGCTTACTCCTTGGAAGGAAAGTTATGACTAACCTAGATAGCATATTGAAAAGCAGAGACATTACTTTGCCAACAAAGGTCCGTCTAGTCAAGGCTATGGTTTTCCTGTGGTCATATATGGATGTGAGAGTTGGACTGTGAAGAAGGGTGAGCGCTAAAGAATTGATGCTTTTGAACTGTGGTGTTGGAGAAGACTCTTGAGAGTCCCTTGGACTGCAAGGAGATCCAACCAGTCCATTGTAAAGGAGATCAGTCCTGGGTGTTCCTTGGAAAGACTGATGCTAAAGCTGAAACTCCAATACTTTGGCCACCTCATGCGAAGAATTGACTCATTGGAAAAGACTCTGATGCTGGGAGGGATTGGGGGCAGGAGGAGAAGGGGATGACAGAGGATGAGATGGCTGGATGGCATCTCTGACTCGATGGATATGAGTTTGAGTGAACTCCGTGAGATGGTGATGGACAGGGAGGCCTGATGCGCTGTGATTCATGGGGTCCCAAAGAGTCAGACACGACTGAGTGACTGAAGTGAACTGAACTGAAAGTATATATTCACACCCCTGGCCAGGAGAATTAGATTCTGTGTTTGGGAGTTCCTCCAGACCACAGAGTGGAAGCAGGGAAAGAGGATATTCCCCCCAACACAGAATGCTCTTACCTTATAAAGGAGCAAAGTATGTAAAGGTGAAGGAAACACAGAAGATTTGTATCTTGTAATAAGCTACAATCCAGAAACAAACACAACATTGTAAATCAACTATATTTCAATTTAAAAAGCAAAATATAGAAACTATTAAAATGATATTGGATCTTCTTCTCCAATTCAAAGGTAACCCTAGTTTAATGTTTATCTCATACATTTCCTTTAAAAATTCAATGGGACTTGCACATTTGCTACCAATTCCATCTTATCAATTGGCTTGGGAAGCATGAGTCATGAGTTATCAGTTTATATGTTGCCACTGTGGAAAATAAAACACATAAAATTTAAATGATTTGTTCAAGGTTATTCATCTAATGATAGAGTCAAAACTAGACCACAGTGTACAAAATGGCAAATCAGGAAATATACTCAGCCTGTCAGGTGTGATGGACATACCAGCAAACCAAGATTTTGCTGGTATGACAGGGAACTCTGCTCATTGCTACATGGTAGCCTGGATTGGTGGAGAAGGCAATGGCAACCCACTCCAGTATTCTTGCCTGGAAAATCCCAGGGATGGGGGAGCCTGGTGGGCTGCCATCTATGGGGTTGCAGAGTCGGACATGACTGTAGCGACTTAGCAGCAGCAGCAGCCTGGATTGGAGGGGAGCTTGGGGGGGAGAATAGATACATGTATATGTACATCTGAGTCACTCTGCTGTGTGCCTGAAACTGTCACAACATTGTTAATTGGCTATCTGTTAGTTGCTCAGTCATGCCCAACTCTTTGCAACCTCATGGACTGCAGCCTGCCAGGATCCTCTGTTCATGGAATTCTCCAGGCAAGAATACTGGTGTAGGTAGCTATTTGTTTCTCCAGGGGATTTTCTTAACCCAGGGATTTACCATCTGAGTTAAAAGAGAAGTCCCTGTTGATATTCCAGTATAAAATAAAAAGTTTTTAAAAAAGATTTTGTTGATAAGATCTCATGGTCACAATATCTGGGTAATAATGTTCTTCCCTTCACCTGGCTATTTAACTTTTTGCAGCTCAAACTCTGTAGGAAAGAGAGAAAAGACTAGACACAAATTAGATTAATTTGACCAGACAAAGTAATATCTCTTTATTGAATGAAGGATGGCTTCTACAATAAACTACCTGGAAATAACATTTGATCAAGTTTTACAAATAAAATGTGAAAGCTCAAAAGCCAATATCAAAGGAAAGCAAATAAACTTCAACATTGTGCCTTGAGTCTGAAAAGCTCAACTCTAAAAGTGTAGAAAGCAGTGTGCTTCATTAACCATACCACTGTCAAACAGGTTTGTTTTTCAGCTCATCCCAGAGATACTCACTCTTTGAAGAACATAATTTTAAAAGTCTACTTTGATTTCATTATCAAACAACTACAACTAAATTATGTGAACAACTTTAACTTTACATTTTTAAAATTAAACTAGCTTCAGAACTTCTTCCCAAGGAGATACCTGAGAAACAAGGAACTATGGATAATTTGCATGAAAAAAAAAATATATAGTGCATGGTTAGTATTTTAATTTTTTTTTCTTTTTGCTCTAGATATGCCTACAAATAAGAGTGATATTTTTGCACAGGTATAATGATCATCTGCCATTCAGAAATTTCTAAAATCTCTTAAACATGTACCCACATTTCCACAGCCTTATTGAGTGGTGCCTTCCCAAGATAGAATGTCTCCTAACTGCCTCCTCCATCTTCCCATACACTAGGGCCAAACAGGTGATGCACTTTCTCCAATGAAACAAGAATTCCCTGGACTCTGGTTTGAATTTGAGCTAGATGAAGGAACAGTTTCAACATGGAAAATGCACTTTGCTGGCTCTTGATTTTAAGATTGACGATACTTAGAGTTGACAGGTCAGTCAGTTTGGTGTCTGGGACTGGCAGTGGTAACATGACTGCATCTTAAATTAAGAATTTCAGTTGTGGCAGAGCCAGTATTGCTCTCACACATTATCATCTCAGGCCTGTTCTGGAGTCAGAGATGTTCTGACAATGGTGTTCAAGGCCTACTAATTCTTAAAGTTTCCAATGTGAATCCATAAAACCTTTTTCTCTCCCTCCCCCCTTTTTTTGGCTTATACTAGCTTCCCTTCTAGCTCATTTGGTAAAGAATCTGCCTGCAATACAGGAGATTTCTGGGTTGGGAAGATCCCCTGGAGAAGGAGATGACAACCCACTCCAGTATTCTTGTCTGGAGAATTCCATGGTCAGAGGAGCCTGGCAGGCTACAGTCCATGGGATTGCAAGAGTTGGACATGACTTAATGACTAAACCACAACCACACTAGCTCAGATGGATTCTACTGGCAGAAGCTAAGAGCGCTGAACAAGACAAAGACATTAAGACATTCTGAAAGATGGTTGCGTGTTTAATTGCATCATAATCTGATCATTTATTTTCCAATTTTTCCAATACTCTGCAAATGCCTGTGTTCCACTGTGGTACTGGTTTTACTGGGCTCCCCAGGTGGTACTCTGGTAAAGAATCCACCTGTCAAAGCTGGAGACTCAGCAGATGCAGATTCGATCCCTGGGTTGAGAAGATTCCCTGGAGAAGGAAATGGCAACCAACTCCAAGAGTTGTGCCTGGAAATCTCATGGACAGAGGAGCCTGGTGGGCTACAGTCTGTAGTTGCGAAGTCAGCCACGACAAAATGACTGAGCACATACACACTGGTGTTACAAGCTGAACATCAGCAGGGACGCCAAGGTGATTAGGATGTCTGCCAGTGTATTCTACTACGAGAAAAATTACATCCCCTCTACCAAGAAGAGGCGTGCTGTGTGTCTGTTTTGCCTCGTCTTTTGGATGGTATAATATGATATTAAAAAAAGAACCATATACGAAGGGTTAAAAACCAAAACCCAGAACTTTAACACTCTAATTTTAACTCTTTACTTTTAAGAGATATCAGGAAATAAAATTATATAAAACACTTGTTCATTGCCTTCTCTGTGTTTAGGGATTATGAATCTGTATATTCTACTCCCTGCTATGTACCTTTGAACAAGTCACTTAACCTCCTGGGAATTTAGTGCAGTTTTCTATAAAATGAAGAAACTAACTTATCTTTCCCTCTTATATTGGGACATTATGATGAAAGTGTCTTTCAAAGTATATGGTGTCAAAAATAATTGTAAATTACATTTTTTGAGCAATGGATTCTCCACAAAACAAAAATCTATTTCTCAGAGAAAGAAAAGCAAGAAAGTGGATTGTTACAATAAGAAACTTTAGGCAAATAACCCATATTGTGTTTTGAAATGTAAACATTTTAATGAAGGCAAGGGAACATTGTTTATTTCAAACAGACAGAAAATAAAAAAGGAATTATTCTGAAATGTATTTAAATATAAGAACTGACTAGAACAAAATTAATTATCCTATGAGAAAAAAACTTCTTAACTAAAGAACTCCCCAAGTCTTAAGCTAAAAAATAAAAACTGCCAATCAACAATCTTCCATTAGTTGATTTATTATTCTGCAATAAAAAATTTCAGGATTGTAATTAATTCCAGGTAACTTCTTCTGCCTATGGATAAAATTAATCTATAAGGAATAAGAATTCCCTGGGTTAATTGAGAGCTTACATAGATCCCAACAATTAGCATTCTTGAGCACCAAGAAGAAGAAATCTGTTTTCTTTTGGTGGTTACTTCATTGATGATTCAAAAAATTTGGTTTCACTTAAAAGCAAATTGAAATAACTTTAGTTAGAATTTATTGTGAGTCAGTCTTGGGAATAAAGGGTGGATTAGGGAAAATGGAAATAAAAAGAAAATCATAAAGCATTCATTCCTCTACATTTCTTAAAATTCTTAAGATCAAAGAGAAAATTCTGTGATACAAATAAAAAATTGAAAGTTAAGTTTTAGTAATTCTAAATGTAAAACTTGGGTTGCTTAGGTCTCATAAAAAATGGAAACTCTAGTGAAAAGTAGGAAAAAGAGATAAAAGAAGAAAGTGACAGGAGATAAGGAAGAAATAAGAAAGATATTATTGCAGGAACGAGAGTGGGACGTGAGAGGATGGTCACATCCCAAGCACGAGTTCTTGGCTTCATACAAGAAAAAATTCAACTGGAGCTGTAGTAAAGAGACAGAAAGCTCATTTGGGGGGAAACAGACTTCATGGACAGACTGTGAGCCATCTGGAAAGCCAAGAGAGGCACCGTGGTATGGGGTTGCCAGTTTTTGTAGGGGTGAGTAATTTCATAGGCTAATGAGTAGAAGGAATATTCCAGATATTTGTGGGAAAGGGTGGGGATTTCCAGGAATCGGGCCACCACCCGCTTTTTGAACTTCTGTGGTCATCCTTGGAACCACCACAGGACCTGGGATGTGTCAGGTAGCATGCTGATGTGTTACACTGAGTGCACACTGAGGCTTAAGGGCAAGCAGAAGTTGAATCTGCCATCTTGGATCTAGTTGGTTCTAATCAGTTTATCTTGTGTCCTTGGCAATGTCATTCCTTTAAAGGTTGTACCCTGCCCCCTTCTATTCTCACTGAAGTGAGAAAAAATTAAGAATAAAGTAAGAAAAGTAAGGACTCAAAGTGAAGGAAAGAGAACTGAGTGAGTGAGGAAGGAAAAGATGGGGAATGTGGGAAAGTCCTACACTGATTTCTGCTCAGACAAACCCTCCCATTGCTTATTATTTAGTTTATTCAAAAACATTTATTGAGTGACTACTCAATGCTAAGTACCAGGTAGGCAAAGACCCAGTAAAGCTTAAGAAGGGCATAAGAACAAATAACTGTACCAACTAAGTGTTCAGGACATAAACAGTATTATCTAGTTCACAAAGGAAAAATCATTTAGGATGCGGTGCAGATTTTCAGGTTAGATTCACCAGAGAATACCCATGTAAACTGGGGAATGAAGGAGTTTCTCAGATTGAGAAAGGGATGAACAGGGACAAGTAAAGGAAGCATGTGGCAGAGAGATAAGGTGAACAACAGTTTATTGTTTGACTCTTCTTGCCCCCAACTCCTCCTATCTCCGTTCATCTCTGTCTTTGACTCACCTGACTGATTGCGTTTTGCCATCTCAAACTGTAATTCATGGAGTGACTGTAAGATTATACATTTGAAATTGAGTCTGTTTCAAACAAATATGAGCCTATGCCACAAAAGTATTCACTCTCCTTTTTCCCTAACTCCTAAGGACTTTATTTTAATATTTAAATAAATCTTTTTTAGAAAAGAAGTATGGGAAGGGAGTGGCTAGGGACTCTCAACAACCATTGGAGATTTAATTTTAGCAAATATTGATGGTCCAGGTGAAATAGATCTGGGCTGTTTTTATTAAAAAATCATTTTTTTCCTATTGACAAAATGTGATACTGTGATACATTTCTGCATTTGTATGTTATATGTATTATCAAATATGACTGTTGGTTGCTGAGATAGCCTATACTAATGCAGAGGTGATGTAGCTTCACCTATTCCTACTTGCCGTCTCTTATTTGTCCCCATGGAAGCATGAACACTTAATAGGAAAGCATGTAAAGGGATGTGTAAACTCTCTGTCTCATCTTATTTCTCTTCTGTCCATGCGCCGAGATGGAAGACCCATTTCTTCCCTTTTTTAGCCATTGAGCAGGTTTCTTTCCACATCCTTTATGGTTTATCCCTCAAATCCTGCTTTGATCTCTCTACTTTTGAATCTTTCCTCTTTCATCAAATGCTCATTGGATGTTGAGAATTTTTAAATGGATGATCATTAAAGATATTGGTCTGTAGTTTTCTTGTCTTGTTTTGTCTGGCTTTAGTATCAGGCTGATACTGGCCTCATAAGAAGTAGGGACATCTATTGGGCCAGAAAAGAATCAAAAGGTATGTTGTTCCTACAAGGAAAAGAAAAACAGGATAAAACTCTCTTGTAGAAAAACAGTTAACAGGGAGCACTTGGCCATTTACACAGTCTTCATCTGCCTTCCAAATATAGCTTATTTCTATGCTTTAGCTTTGACACAGAGATTTCCTGGGGAATGGACACAGTTAAGACTGTATTTGTTTAGAAATACAAGCTTTTTATGCCTCCTAGTAGGAAAAGAATTATATGCATTGGCAATTATAAATTTCTTCTTTTTCTGTGTTTAAAAAATGCTTTACTAGCTTTGTGAAATCAGAAATAGTTTAATAAATGCTATTAACATTCATAAAAAATATTCTCCATTTTATGTCATGGGGCAGACACCATGCATTAGAGAATACAACTAAATGGACATTGATTACCCATAAATGAGAGGAGACAGAACAGCATGGGATCCTGTTTGCCCTTTGATGATGTTTTCCTCGTGACTCAAGATTTATATGGAGCTAAAAGGGTCCACACAGTTGTTGACAAGACCTTTGCACCAAAGGACAAAGTGGAGGCAGTTAGCACCCTGGAGCCCAGAGAAGCCTCAGTCGGGTCCACAGATGCTGTTCACCATGGCCTCGCCAGTCATAAACACTGGGGAGAAAAGACGGCTGCTTCCCGGTGGGATTTACGCAGCAGTTTTGAAAGCCAGTGATGTTTGGAGCAGCCTGTTATGAAAGCACATGGCCTTGGATACAGAATGAAGCAGGGCAAAGGCTAATAGAGTTCTGCCAAGAGAACGCACTGGTCATAGCAAACACCCTCTTCCAACAACACAAGAGAAGACTCTACACATGGACATCACCAGATGGCCAACACTGAAATCAGATTGATTATATTCTTTGCAGCCAAAGATGGAGAAGCTCTACAGAGTCAGCAAAAACAAGACCAGGAGCTGACTGTGGCTCAGATCATGAACTCCTGATTGCCAAATTCAGACTTAAATTGAAGAAAGTAAGGAAAACCACTAGACCATTCAGGTAGGACCTAAATCAAATCCCTATGATTATACAGTGGAAGTGAGAAATAGATTTAAGGGACTAGATCTGATAGACAGTGTGCCTGATGAACTATGGACAGAGGTCCATGGCATTGTACAGGAGACAGGGATCAAGACCATCCCTTGGCTCTCTGAGGAGGGCTTACAAATAGCTGTGAAAAGAAGACAAGCAAAAAACAAATGAGAAAAGGAAAGATATACCCATTTGAATGCAGAGTTTCAAAGAACAGCAAGGAGAGATAAGAAAGCCTTCCTCAGCAATCAATGCAGAGAAATAGAGGAAAACAATAGAATGGGAAACACTAGAGATCTCTTCAAGAAAATCAGAGATACCAAGGGAACATTTCATGCAAATAGGGGCTCAATAAAGGACAGAAATGGTATGGACCTAACAGAAGTAGAAGATATTAAGAAGAGGTGGTAAGAATACACAGAAGAACTGTACAAAAAAGATCTTCATGACCCAGATAATCACGATGGTGTGATCACTCACCTACAGCCAGACATCCTGGAATGTGAAGTCAAGTGGGCCTTAGGAAGCATCGCTATGAACAAAGCTAGTGGAGGTGATGAAATTCCAGTTGAGCTCTTTTAAATCCTGAAAGATGATGCTGTGAAAGTGCTGCACTCAATATGCCAGCAAATCTGGAAAACTCAGCAGTGGCAACAGGACTGGAAAAGGTCAGTTTTCATTTAAGTGATAAAGAGCCAAATTACTCAGCCCAATACCAGGAAAGAAAAGAGTTTTGTAGGAGACCCCAAGGATGCTTAGGTCTGGAAAAGCAGAGCTGCCAGGAGGAGACTGAGGGAGTGGTGGTGGTGGCGGGGTGCTGACATCAGCTCCTCCATTGCCCTAAAGCATCATCAACTCTGCTCACAAAATACTCCGTGGACACTTTTGTTATTCTCTTTTGAGGAGGATGGGCAAAAGAGGAGGATTGTGGGAAAGTGACATTCAGTCTCCCCACTGAAACAGAGGGAGACAGGATGAGATGTACACAGAGCTAGGAGGTCGCCAACAAGAGAGAATGAACCTCAAAGAAGGAACCTTTGAGAGAAGGTGCCCTAGATAACTATGCAGAGCTTTTCCTCTGAGGCTATTAGACTGAATATGAGCGATAAACAAACCGACTTTCACATTTTAAAGGACAAGTTGGCCTCTAAATGCCTGCACAAGTCACAGACGGTAAGTGCCAAAGAAGAAAGATTAGTAAGACGACATAAGAGGGAAGTGCACAGGAAGGTCGTTTTCTTTAGACTCAGCTGGGATACTTCTAGAAGTCGCTGTGGTCTATACCAGATGACAAGAGATTTGACCAATCCTGGTAGATCCCTTGCCCACATCCAGGAGTTGACTTCAACATAGGGGACAGCAGACAACGGCTGAACGCCAAGTCCTTTACTCATGAGGTGATGGGACTTGGTAGATGGCATATCCTGGGTGGACTTTTGGGTCTCACTGATTATAAAACTTGTGTTTTTCCTGAGACATGCTGCTGCTTCTCAGCTGTCACAGTGCACAAATGCCTCATTTTACATCATTAAAGCAAAAGCTGACCTGAGGCAGAGAGAGGATTAGCAGAATCCAGGAACTGGGGTGGAGTAACAAAATTACATCTTAACTCTTGCTAATACCTCACTCAAAATTAGCAGTTTCATTAATTTTGAATATAGGCAACAAACCACTGTAGAATTTGTAACACTGGTGAACTTTATCACCAGAAGTCTTGGAATATTTTTATGGCACATTAAATTTATTACAGTATTTCAAAAATATAATTTACACTCGCAATTCCTAGGAGAATATGGCATTATTAGACATCTCACCAGATATCAATGTTTAACATGTTAATAAAGAAGCAGATTTACTATATCACATTTTAATTTTAATAACAGGATTTCAATATAACTAACTTCCTTGTAATACTCTACATTTAAAAACACTATTCTTGGAAGGGATCCATAGACTTCAACAGAATGTTAAAGGGGTTTATTACACAAAAAGTTGAACATGAGGTCTAAGGCATTTTGAAGTGGAACAAGTAACACAGGAGAGAGAAATTATTTTATTTTAGTAGGGAAAGGGAAAGAGGATAGAACTGAGGAATTTCAGCTCTTGAGGTCAGAAGCTTAGGTTTATAAATGCAGTGATAAAGGATTGGCAGGGCAGGCTTCGGCGGGGCCCAGTGCAGCATCCTGCCTCTGAGTGGGGAGAAATGCCCATCAGAGTCAGGAGGTACCAAGGGACTGCTCACAGGTTTCACACCGGAACTAGCTCATGTTCACTTGTATGCCTAGAAATAGTTCCTGAAAATTTGGATTTTCCTTTAATGTCAAAGTGTATCATGACTATTTATGTTCACTATAAAAATGGGTGCAAAGTTTGATTCTTTTTAATCAAGATAAATATTTGTTTTGTAGAATTTGAAGATAGAGTGGATCTTGATGTTCTTTTGATTTTGATAATAATATTGATTTCATATTCATTTATTCCCAATAAAACTGCTACTTTCTTTGAAATATTTCTAATTTGAGTACAATTTTAAGGAAATTGGAAGCTCTCATGGTTTTTAAACACTTTGTAGGTCTATCAAGAATGCAGACTAGTGGAAAGACAGTAATTTGGAATACACAGCATCAATACTAAACTATATATTATTTGAGTAAGCCTTTGTAATTAAATTTATAATTTCCTTTTTCAGGTACAGATTGAATGCCCCGCTTATAAAGATGTTGGGTCAGGACTTAAGTTAAAATTAGTAAAATCCGCCAAAATAATTGTTTTAAGATAAATCTTAAGCTTAATAAATCATTACATGATTTTATTATTATATATTACACAGTACATTTATTATCTCATGAATAACAGTCCAGGAAATTATTATGCTGACCATTTGTCAAAAATGCTTTATTTCTATTTCACCTTTTTTTCAGGTTACTTTTTAAACAAATTCTGTTTTCTGAATTCCCTTCTTTGTGTGTGTGTGTGTAGTGAAATGTGCTTATTCTAAAAGATAAGTCACTCCGAAAGCCCACCCTGCTCACTGTTGATGAAGGGCCCCTCCCTCTGCTGTACATTGCTTCTAATCACATCCTGTCTTATGTTATGGTAACGGACACAAATTGACAAACCTCTTCTTTTGCAAACTCTTTGGTTGTTTGGGTTCAGTCACTAAGTCATGTCTGACTCTTTGTGACCTCATGAATTGCAGCACCCTAGGCTTCCCTGTCCTTCACTATCTCCCTGATTTGCTCAGACTCGTGTCCATGAGTCAGTGATGCCATCCAACCACCTCATCCTCTGTCATCCCCTTCTCCTCTTGTCCTTAATCTTGCCCAGCATCAGGGTCTTTTCCAATGAGTCAGCTCTTTGCATCGATGGTCACCAAAGTATTGGAGCTTCAGCTTCAGCATTCAGTTCTTCCAGTGAGTATTCAGGTTTGATTTCCTTTAGAATTGACTAGTTTGATCCCCTTGCTGTCCAAGGGACTCTCAAGAGTCTCTTCCAGCACCACAGTTCAAAACCATCAATTCTTTGGCGCTCAACATTCTTTACAGTCCAACTCACATTCATACCTGACTTCTGGATAAACTATTGCTTTGACTACATGGACCTTTGTCCGCAAAGTGGTGTTAGTTAGTTATGGAGAAGGAAATGGCAAAGCACTTTAGTATTCTTGCCTGGAGAACCCCATAAACAGTATGAAATGCTTTGGAGGCTAGGATAAATGTCTTAATGCAGGTTTGATTCTCTTATAGTGCCTTCCACATAATTGTCCTCAAAAATATTCATTCCTTGAATGAATGGGTTTTTGTTGTTTTAATATTAAATAATGAATGGTTAAATCCAATTATTAAATACACATTTCTAGTTTTTACACTACTTATTTAAATGCTATGGCAGTGGTCAGTGCTTCATGTGTCTGGAATAGACCGGACTTGCATAGAAAGTTTTTTTTTGCCTGATTGATTATTTCTGAGATTCAGCAGCAACCAAAGAGATTCTCTGACCTTGCATCTTGAAATAATAGGAAAACAAACAAACAAACACTGGATAAGGTATCATAAAACTGCGTTCAGCTAGCCAGCTTGTGTTACTTATCTTTTAGAAGATTGGTTTGTAATTTATTCAGAGCATCTTTTTTTTTTTTTCATTTTTCAGGACACAAGTTATTGGCACTAAGTGTATTCACATTGTGTAAACCATCACCATTTTCTATTTTTAAAATGTGTTCATCACTCCAGTCAGAAACTCTTTTGTCTGTTAAGTCATAACTCCCCATTCCTTACCCACTCCCTCAGACTCGGCAATCTCTAATCTACTTCTGTCTCTATGAATTTAGCTAGATATTTCATGTAAGTGCAATCATGAAATAGCTATCCTTTTGTGCCTGGCTTATTTCACTTGGCATAATTTTTTCAGGACTTTTGTAGAAGCTGTTAATTCTAGGTAGAAAATACTAACAATGTTTTCCCCGTACACCTAGATATCACAGAAATATTTCCATTTCATAGTTCTTCTTTTGTGAAGAAAGTGTTATTTCTTTGCCAATATGTATACTTTTAGTGTATGTTATTGTCTTTACAAATGATGAAATTACCCACCCATGCCTTTCATTTTCATGGCAATTAGAAGGTATGTAACCTGTCACTCAAACTCAGAAGTTGGCCCATAATGCCTAACCTTAAATGTCAGAAGTTCATCTGCGTTTCTATTCCTGCCCTGGAAATATGTACATCTGTACCGTTTTTCTAGATTCAACATATATACACTAATATATGATACCTGTTTTTCTCTTTCTGACTTATTTCACTCTGTATGACAAACTCTAGGTTAATCCATATCTCTATAAATGGACCAATTTTGTTCCTTCTTATAGCTGAGTAATATTCCATTGTATAATTGTGAAGCAATTATATGCCAAAAAAAGTCATATATACAGCAATGCAGATAATGTAAGCCTTATCTCAAACCTTAATTTTTTTTAATATGAGAGCAGTGACTGGAATTTTACCCTTTCACTGAATGCTTAGATTTTAGAGCTAATGCTGTAACTCTGTCATGGATTGGGAGGAAGAAATGTCAGTTATATTATGACCTTCCTCTGTTGATGCCTTACTTCATGTTCACTGTTTAAAATGTAAATTATGAACCCTCTACAACCACACCCAGAATAAGCTATTTTATTGGAAATGAAAAATTTGGGAAAATTTTACATCAAATTAAGTCAATAAGTGCATACCACTGAATACAATTTTTAACATTAAAAAGACAATTGTGTCATATTTTTCTTGCTCTTTCTTGGACAAACAAGCCATGTAATATCTCTGGATCTCTGTTTACTTTTCTGTGCAATGGAACAAATTGTGACCGACCTGACAAATTCACAAGAGCTAAGTATTAAATGCTGTAGCAGGCAAGTGCTACGAATTGAATTTCCTTTACTACTGTGAGTTCTTCTTCATTTCTTCATTGTTCATGTGTACAGGCCAGGTGGTAAGAAGCATGTTCAAATATTCAAGGCAGGGGATAAAGCTAACAGCTCAGACAACCTTCACTTTTTGATTAAAACTGTGGCTCCTTATTAAAATTTCAGAGTCAACAGTGATGAATCCAAACTACCTACTTTAAATGTTCAAGCAGAATTGCCAAGGAAATTATTGCAGAGAGTGGGTAAATCAGTTGCTCTCCAAATTTTTCTCCAACCCTGGTTTCTATTATTCTAATCAAGAATTGTTAAACATATTTGCATTTTTGTGTGTACCTAAGTTTTACAATATTCCAATGTCTTTAAAAGCTGGTCATCAAAATAAGGGATGCTAGTTAGCATGGGGTCGTGACTGAGAACTTCACTTTCACTTTCCACTTTCATGCATTGGAGAAGGAAATGGCAACCCACTCCAGTATTCTTGCCTGGAGAATCCCAGGGACAGCGGAGCCTGGTGGGCTGCTGTCTATGGGGCTGCACAGAGTCGGACACGACTGAAGTGACTTAGCAGCAGCAGCAGTTAGTATTTATATGTATATATAGTAAGACTTGTAGGTTTTTTAGGGAAACTTATGGTTTTTCCAGTGGTCATGTATGGCTGTGAGAGTTGGACTGTGAAGAAGGCTGAGCGCTGAAGAATTGATGCTTTTAAACTGTGGTGTTGGAGAAGACTCTTGAGAGTCCCTTGGACTGCAAGGAGATCCAACCAGTCCATTCTGAAGGAGATCAGCCCTGGGATTTCTTTGGAAGGAATGATGCTAAAGCTGAAACTCCAGTACTTTGGCCACCTCATGCTAAGAGTTGACTCATTGGAAAAGACTCTGATGCTGGGAGGGATTGGGGGCAGGAGGAGAAGGGGATGACAGAGGATGAGATGGCTGGATGGCATCACTGACTCGATGGAGGTGAGTTTGAGTGAACTCCGGGAGTTGGTGATGGACAGGGAGGCCTGGTGTGCTGCAATTCATGGGGTCGCAAACAGTCGGACACGAGTGAGTGACTGAACTGAACTGAACTGAGGCATTCCTATGAGCTTCCCAGGTGGCTCAGTAGTAAAGAATCTGCCTGCCAATGCAAGAGAGGTGGGTTGGATCCCTAGGTCAGGAGGATCTCCTACAGGAGGAAATGGCAACGCACTCCAGTATTCTTGCCTGGATAATTCCATGGACATAGGAGCCTGGTGGGCAGAAGTCCGTGGGGTTGCAAAGAGTTAGACACGGCTGAGCACACAGGCACATAAGCACTCCTATATCCAATCAAAACAATTTCACTGCAAAGTGTATCAAAGTACTAATATTTGTAGAGGTAGTAGTTTTACAAGCTGTCAGATCTGGAATCTGACCTGGACTAGAAATCATTGCTTCTAGTAGAATATATGGGTGATTCCTTGTAGGCATGACTTTATTTTTTTTTTCACACATTAAAGAATTTATTAGCTCTTCTTCAAGAAGGAAATCAAATTCTTTCCAAAATACATGGCTTAATTATACAAGGGGGTATGCTACATAAGAATATGTGGTCATTTTTAGAGTGTGTGTGTTTTTTTTTTTAAATTTTTTAACTTTACACTCTGTGGGAGAGGGAGAGGGTGGGATGATTTGGGAGAATGGCATCAAAACATGTATAATATCATATAGGCATGACTTTAGTAATAAAAAGTATAGATGCCTGAGTTCTAGCCAGCACTTCACCATTAACAATTTGTGTGTTGGCTGAGTCATAATTTCCTTAGTAAAACGGGCATGATAAAGATAAGGAGGATTAAATAGGCATCACTGGTGATTATTTTGTCTTCTAATGTCTTTGTTTGGTTTTGGTGTTAATGTAATGATGGCTTCTTAAAATAGATTGGGAAGTATTCTCTCCTTTTCTAATTTCTAAAAGTTTTTGGATGACTATAACTCAGATTTTTGATAGAATTAATAGTGAGGTTACCTGGGCTTGTAGCTTTCTTTTAAAAAAGTGTTTATTTATTGGATGGCACCGGGTCTTAGCTGTAGCAAGTGGGATCTCCACTCGTGGCGTGTGGGATCAAGTTTGCTGACCAGGAATGGAACTTGGGGCACCTGCACTGAGAGTGTGGAGTCTTAGCCACTAAACCACCAGACAAATCCCCTGACAATTATTTTGAGGGGAATTTCAGTTACAACCCAATCCTTAGTTATATAGGAATAATCAGATGTTCTGTTTCTTTCCAGGTCAGTTTTAGAAATTTGTCTTTCACAGGATTTGTTCATTTAAATTGTTGATTTGTTGGTATAAAGTGGTTTGACGTAGTTCCTTATTGTCCTTGAAACATTTTTAGCTCCCATAATCATGTGGCTTCATTCACTCTTGATATTATGCCTTTAATTTTATAATAAAACTATTTCAGTTCAGTTCAGTTCAGTTCAGTCGCTCAGTCGTGTCCGACTCTTTGCGACCCCATGAATCGTAGCACGCCAGGCCTCCCTGTCCATCACCAACTCCCGGAGTTCATTCAAACTCACGTCCATCGAGTTGGTGATGCCATCCAGCCATCTCATCCTCTGTTGTCCCCTTTTCCTCCTGCCCCCAATCCCTCCCAGCATCAGAGTCTTTTCCAGTGAGTCAACTCTTCGCATGAGGTGGCCAAAGCAGTTTATAAATTTTACTAATTCTTAAAAATGTATATTTTATTAATTTTTCTGTATTATGATTTTCTATGTAATGTGCTTTCACTCTTATATTTATTTGCTTCCTATGATGTATTTTGGATTTAATTTACCCTTTTGTATCTTTTTAAGGGCTTCCCTGGTGGCTTAGTGGTAAAGAATCTGCCTGCAGTGCAAGAGATGTGGATTCAATCCCTGGGTTGGGAAGATCCCTTGTAGAAAGAAATGGCAGCCCACTCCAGTATTCTTGCCTGAGAAACCCCATGGACAGGGTAGCTTGGTGGGCTACAGTCCGTGGGGTCACAAAAGTCAGACATTACTTAGTGACTAAGCAACAACAGCAGCAACATCTTAAGGAGGAAGCATCATCTATGATTTTAGAACTCTGTTATTTTCATATAAAGCACTTAGTGTTATAGATATTTTTTTCTGAACAGCTGTAGATACATCCTGTTGCTTGTGTTCTGTGAAGTTTTAATTTTCCTTTCATTTAAAATATTGTTAATTTCCTTTCTTTTATCATCTTTGATCCATGACTCAGGTGCCTGTGAACCCCCCACGTCCTTCACACAGATCATAAAACAAGGTGTCTTACAGTTCTGTGTTTAAATGTCTTTTTATTGAGGTATACTTGATATATAACCTGATATTAGTTTCAGGTGTACAGTATAATGATTCAATATTTGTATACATGGTGAAATGATCCCACAATAAGCCTAGTTAAGGCCTGTCACCATACATACTTATAAAATTCTTTTCCTGTGATGAGAAATTTTAAGATCTACTTTCTTAGCAACTTTAAAATATTCAGTGCAGTATTATTAAAGTTCTCAAATAAAATATCTTCCGTCTAAAATGAGAGTGTAAGTGAAGCATAGCTCCAGATGGACTTTTGGCTGCTGTTGAAAGCACAGCAAGTCTGACAACCTGTTTTGTAAGCTTTTGCTTGCTTCTGATACAAGAACTATTTGACTCTTTCTGGAATCAGGATTGCACATGCAATAGAGCAATGCTCTAATCCAGCGTGACAAATCCTATTTTCCTGTGTGGAGGTGCGTTGAACAGAAAATGTGGGTTATTCTGGACAAAAATATAGATAGGTGATTTTTAATAAGACTTATGCTGTTTATCTACCTTCCATCATTTTAAGTGCACAGAGTATATCTCCCTGTAATAATATACTCACTAGAGCCTCCAATCATGTCTAGGGAACACCTATCAATACAATGAAGTCTATTTAAAAAAAAACACATCGAGAACTTTCACTGTTAGATAACATAAATGTATCTTTTAAATTACCTTTATTCCCTTTGAGTTTTGCAACTCTCATTTGAGTACTTTATTATTTTTTTTATAAGCCTGTATTTTATAAAAAAATTTTAAATTCACATCAAGGTCTAGTTTATGTTTAAAGTTTAAAATGGAGTCAAGTCTGAGTTAAGTACAGTTTCTCAAAGAAGCTGCCCTGAGGCTCTTTCTCCCAGATCGCACCTCTCTATACACTATTACCATTTCCATTTTCTTCATTGACCTTATCATCATCTACAATTTTTAGTTATTAATGATATATTTAATTAGATTTTCCTCCCACAAGAACGTGAATTTCTTGAGATACAGAACACTGTCTTTCTTATTTGTTCTCTTTCCTCAGAACTGCAAACAATGCCTGAAACACACTAGGTTTTCAATAAATAGATGTCAAACAAAAACATTCCATCGATACATTATAGAACAATTAATGTCGTTGTACATAAATATGCTATTTAAGTCATATTTTTTGAATAACTCTTCTGTAAAATTCAAAATGAAGCCTCCTAATATCCTAAAGTAATGTATTTCGATAAAGTCAGCTGGTCTCAGTTTTCTAAGACTTTATAAAAATATGGCATGCATATAAGGGCATAAGCATTTGAGCTCTGCATGGTCTAGTTTATCAGTCTTATTTTTGCAGTGTTTCCACTGGAATAGACTTGATGGGAGTAACTTGTCATCTCAATGATGATCAGAATTTGGAAAATCCTCAGCCACTGTCATTTTGTGTTCTCAGAAGTAGATGAAAAAGCTAAATAAACAGCTGTCACACAGCCCAAGCCCGTACGTTTACTTTGCAAAGAAAAGATGAAGCTACTTGAAGGTTTTATCTAAAATGTCTTGAACTAGCATCGTACATTTAATAGATTTGTTGATTATCTGGTGGGAGGGAGGGTGGACTGAAACAAGAAGACTTTGGGCAAGAACAGCACACAGGCAGACTCAGAAATGTTTTATGATATTGTAAAAAAAGAGAGCCTGGAGCACAACTAAGAGGTATACATGTTCAAAAATAGTCTAGTACAAAGGTTGGAGGGTTTTTTTATTTTTAAATTTGTTTGTTTGTTTTTGTTTTTTAACTTATACCAGGATCCTCTCTATAGGCATGACCATTTGGGATTTTGGCATGGGAAATGAACACAGAGATGCATCTAAATTCTAAAATTTTGGACCTTAGTAAAAGGCAATGGCACCCCACTCCAGTACTCTTGCCTGGAAAATCCCACGGATGGAGGAGCCTGGTGGGCTGCAGTCCATGGGTCGCTAAGAGTCGGATACAACTGAGCAACTTCACCTTCACTTTTCACTTTCATGCACTGGAGAAGGAAATGGCAACCCACTCTAGTGTTCTTGCCTGGAGAATCCCAGGGACGGGGAGCCTGGTGGGCTGCCGTCTATGGGATCGCACAGAGTCGGACACGACTGAAGCGACTTAGCAGCAGTAGCAGCAGCAGCAGCCTAATAATGTTCAACTATTCAATAAAAAGACATTTTACTCTGTTTCAGTACTAATTCAAGGAAATGATCTTTCACACATAATTTTATACATGAATCCCTTTCTGTGTTATTTACCATTACTATAAATAATCATATTTCAAGACATGAGCAGACTTACTGGAACCAAAACCCAAAAGGGAAACTTCTAATGCTATTATTTGGGAGCCCTGCCTTTTTGATTTTTCTGGACCACAGGCTACCAAGGAATTATGAAGATCTGGCTCAGTTGGTAAAGAATCTGCCTGCCATGCAGAAGACCTGGGTTCGATCCCTAGGTTGGGAAATCCCCTGGAGAAGGGAATGGCTACACACTCCAATATTCTTGCCTGGAGAATTCCATGGACAGAGGAGTGGGCAGGCTACAGTCCATGGGATCGCAAAGAGACAGACACAACTATACGACTTTCACTTTCTGACATTCCAAGCTTTCCCTACTTCATAATTTCTTGTGTCCTCTGGAGTCCAAGAGCCAAGCATCAAAATAGTAGTGAAAAACTAGTGATTCCTTCTCCAGAGAGCAGTAAACATTGATTAGAAGAAATGCATGTAATAAAATGGTGTATTTGAAGCAGTGTGTTGCGTGCTTAGTCGCTGAGTCGTGTCTGACTCTTGGCGACCCCATGGACTGTAACCCACGAGGCTCCTCTGTGCATGGGATTCTCCAGGCAAGAATGCTGAAGTGGGTGCCATGCCCTCCTCCAGGGGATCTTCCCGACCCAGGAGCTGAACCAGCATTTCCTGTGTCTCTTCCATGACAAGTGGATTCTTAACCCCAGAAGAAGGTCATCATTATACAAATGATGGGTCACCTGGTCAGTTCAACTTCCTGTGGGTTCCTGATTAAGACACAGAAAGAGAAAAGATTATTTTTGAGAGGAAAGGGCTAAATCTGCTCATCAAATAAACAATTTCAAACATTTGAATATGAATCAGTGACGGATGTACATTTATGTTGATGTATGGCAAAGACCACTACAATATTTAAAGTAATTAGCTTACAATTAAAACAAATGAATTACTTAAAAAAAATCAAATCTCTGAATATGTGAACTCCATAAGATAATATTATGCTGCTATAATAATAGTTTTCACAGTGAAGACATCAGTCATTGAAAAAAGTCTTGATTTCTTTTGGGTGGCTTCTGTTTATTATGGCTGTAGTACATGCAATGGAAAACTCTTGGTTTAATAAGAGGAAGCCTTGAACTGTTAAGCTATACCAACAGTGGTTTATAATAAGTTTCTGCTAGATATTGTACAGTTATTAAATACAGAGAAGTGTGGTGTAGCATGCAGAATTCCTGGGAGGGTTAGATATAACATATACATGACTTAATAGCATAGAAACATACATGGCAGGCATTGATGTTGTAAAAATAACCTCCACGATCAACCTTACCAATTCACTCACTTTTCTAAATATATAACCACTTAAATTATTTTAATTAGTCATTCAGTCCTTTGCTTATTTAGTAACTGTAAATCTATTCTGTCTCTCTTGAGACATCTGCCCATCTACTGCCAATGCACAGAAAATCAAGGAGTTTAATTTGTTCAAAAGGAAGTTAGTACTATTTTCAGACACTAAGGGAACAGAAAAATAATTGGCTCGTTGTTGCCATCAGTTCCTTTCTCTCAAACAGCATGGAAGCTGGTGAATGGCATAATCTGTGAGGTGATGCTCCTCCATTGCAGCAGGGATATTCTTGCTGGTCCCAGACGCTGCCAGCACCAGAATGATGCTCCACAATGAGTACCGAGATAAAAGCTCTTCTTATTCACACTCTCATGTTCCATTATTGCTCCACAAAATAGTGGCTATGCCAGAGGAGGCTGCCATGCTAAAATAATTTCTTCTCCTGGAGGTCCTTAAAGCATCAGACTTGCTGGCATTCAAGTACATTCTTTTCAAAACCACCCCCACCCCCCCAAAAAATAATGATTTAGAAAAGGCAGAAGAACCAGAGATCAAATGGCCAACATCCATTGGACCATTGAAAAATGCAAGAGAGTTCCAGAAAAACATCTACTTCTGCTTTATTGACTACACCAAAACCTTTGATTGTGTGGATCACAACAAACTGTGGAAAATTGTGAAAGAGATGGGAATACAAGACCACCTGACCTGCCTCCTGAGAAATCTGTATGCAGGTCAAGAAGCAGTAGTTAGAACTGGACATGGAATAACAGACTGGTTCCAAATCAGGAAAGGAGTACATCAAGGTTGCATATTGTCACCTGCTTATTTAACTTCTATGCAGAGTATATCACATGAAGCGCTAGGCTGGATGAAGCACAAGCTAGAGTCAAGATTGCCAGGAGAAATATCAATAACCTCAGATATCCAGATGACACCACCCTTAAGGCAGAAAGCGAAGAAGAACTAAAGAGCCTCTTGAGGAAAGTGAAAGAGGGGAGTGAAAAAGTTGGCTAAAAGCTCAACATTCAGAAAACTAAGACTGGGGCATTTGGTCCAATTACTTCATGGCAAGTAGATGGGGACATGATGAAAACAGTGGCAGACTTAATATTTTTGGGCTCCAAAATCACTGTAGATGGTGACTACAGCCATGAAATTAAAAGATGCTTTCTCCTTGGAAGGAAAGCTACGATCAATCTAAACAGCATATTAAGAAGCAGAGACATTATTTGCCAACAAAGATCTGCCTATTCAAAGCTATGGTTTTTTCAGTAGTCACGTATGGATGTGAGAGTTGGACTATAAAGAAAGCTGAGCGCCGAAGAATTGATGCTTTTGAACTGTGGTGTTGGAGAAGACTCTTGAGAGTCCCATGGACTGCAAGGAGATTCAACCAGTCTATCCTAAAGGAAATCAGTTCTGAATATTCATTGGAAGGACTGATGCTGAAGCTGAAGCTTTAGATACTCCCATACTCTGGCCACCTGATGCGAAGAGCCAACTCATTGGGAAAGACTCTGATGCTGGGAAAGATTGAAGACCAGAGGAGAAGAGGTTGACAGAGATTGAGATGATTGACTCAACAGACATGAGTTTGACCAAACTCTCAGAGATAGTGCAGGACAGGGAAGGCTGGCATGCTGCAATACATGGGGTCACAAAAAGTCAGATACAACTGAGCAACAACAGAAATTAGAAACAAAAGAAAAATGTTAACAAATGCATGTTTGAATCTTTATGCAATGTAAGCATTTACGCAGTAGAGCAATCACATTGCCAAATGCTTTTGTAATGGGCTGTCAGAAACAATTGTTTTTCATGAACAAAAACTATCCCTCAAGGGGCAAAAAACTTACCTTTTTCCTTTACTTAGTAAGATCTCCATCCATCTCTTTCTTTTAAACGAATGTTAATAGTTCTTCTTTTCATTAGTAAGTGCCTGAGGACATTTGCCATCATAGCAAGAAGCTTTCCTCTGTCTTTTTTTTTTTTTTTTTTAATGAGATATGTACTCAGAAAATGGCTACAATTGAGTTGTCTGAGGAAAGGCTCAGTGACTTCAGCTGAGAGGTGAGGAGCTTAGGCAGCAGGTCATAAGCTTGCGTGTAAGTCTGAATCCCTGGGGGGCTTGCTAAACCTCAGTGTGCTGAGCCCCATCCTTGGGGTTTTGTTTTCAGTAGTTCTGCTTAACAAGCTTTCAGGCAATGCTGATGTTGCTGGTCCGGGAAGCCCTTTTAGGAGTACATGGTGTGGGATTTCATCTCATAGTTCTTTCTGGGTGTAGCTTTGACCTGTAGCTGTGGGGCAAGTGGACTCTCCAAGTTCTCTCTATATAAGCAACATTTTAAGAAGATCATTTGCTTAGGTGTTTTTGAAGTATACTTGATTTGCAATGTTAAGTTAATTTCAGGTATACAGCAAAGTGATTCAGTAATACATATACATGATATATATACATATATAGTCTTTCCCATTATGACTTATCACAGGATATTGAATACAGTTCCATCTACTATTATAGAATACTGCTAAGTCACTTCAGTCATGTCCGACTCTGTGCGACCCCATAGACGGCAGCCCACCAGGCTCCTCCGCCCATGGGATTTTCCAGGCAAGAATACTGGAGTGGGGTGCCATTGCTTTCTCCGATATATAGAATAGGACCTTGTTATTTACCTATTTTTATACATAGTAGCATATATCTGCTAATTCCAACCTCTAATTTATACACCCCCCCTTATTTCACCTTTGGTAACCATAAATTTGTTTTCCATGTTTCTGTGACAGCTTCTGCTTTGTGAAGAAGCTCATTTGTATCATTTTCTTAGACTCCACATAAGTGATACCATATTGTATTTGTTTCTCTGTCCGACTTATTTCACTCAATATGACAACCTCTAGGCCCATCCATGTTGCTGCAAATGGTATAATTTCATTCTGTTTTATGGCTGAGTAATATCCCATTGTATACTGGAATATTATGTTCCAGCTCTTCTTTATTCCTTCATCTGTCAATGAACAGATGGTTCCGTATCTTGGCTATCATGGATAGTGCTGCTTGGAACATTGTGGGGCACATATCTTTTTAAATTAAGAGTTTTTGCCATTTCCAGATATATGCCCAGGAGTGGGATTGCCAGATCGTATGGTAGCTCTATTTTTAGTTTTTGTAAGGAATCTCCATATTGTTCTCCAAATTGGCTGCACCAATTTACTTTCCCACCAACAATGTAGAAGGGTTCCCTTTTCTCCACATTCTCTCTAGCATTTATTATTTGTTGGCTTTTTGATGATGGTCATTCTGACCCATGTGAGCTGATATCTTATTGTCCTTTTGATTTTCATTTCTTTACTCATTAGCAATACTTTTAACATATTCACTTTGTCCCTTAATCTCACATACGTTTATAGGAAGTTGAGGTCATTTTTACTTTTTATTGTGAAGTGGTCAGTGCCAAACATTAGGTGAGAGGTGGTGTGTGGGAGAGAAGCAGAGAAATGTAATGTTCCCCTTGTTCTTGGATTGCTTTCAGTGATTCAGAGGCAGGTCATAGAGAATTACCATTTCATCAATAGGGAGTGTTTTTCTACATGAAGATATTCCCTCTTTCAAAGTCATGATGCCTTGGGGATTTGAAGGTCTACTGAATTCTGAGCATTTCACTTGGCCTGGATACATAACTGAATATTTTATTTTGTCAAGCGTATTCCTGCTCTTCAGTGCTTTTATAGTTCTCTCTCTCAATGTGCTGATTCCAGAGGTGACCTATTAAAAGCATGCAGCTCATCTCCAAGTCATCAAGCACCCCTTTCAAGTCTGCCTCTGAAACACCAGTTTTAAACCTTCCTCGGTGGTCTAGGAGACCTCATGGTCTTTGGCCTCTTGCTTGTATTCTGCCTTACTGACTGGCCTCTGTGACTTGATGCTTCTGTTGGGCTCTCTACTTGGCCAAGGTTTCCTCTTGGTTCTGTGCTCTGAAGCCTACATCAACCCTTTCCCCCTGTGTCCTGCCTGGGTGCCTGTTCTCTGCCCTAGTCCAGGTTGCTGAGCGCCTACTTCTTAGAGCTTACTAATTTTATTTTCTATTTATTAATACATAGTATTCCATTCACTTGATGAGAAGACATTGTTGTTGTCTAGTTGTTCAGTCGTGTCCAACTCTTTGTGACCCGATGGACTGAAGCACACCAGGCTTCCCTGTCCATCACCATCTCCCAGAGCTTGCTCAAACTCATGTCCATTGGGTCAGTGATGACATCCAACCATTTCATATTCTGTTGGCCCCTTCTCCTCCTGCTCTCAATCTTTTCCAGCATCAGGGTCTTTTCCAATGAGTCAGCTCTTCGCATCAGGTGGCCAAAGTGTTGGAGCTTCAGCTTCAGCATCAGTCCTTCCAATGAATATTCAGTGTTGATTTCCTTTAGGATGGACTGGTTGGATCTTCTTGTAGTCCAAAGGACTTTCAAGAGTCTTCTCCAACACCACAGTTCAAAAATATCAATTCTTTGGTGCTTAGCTTTCCTTATGGTCTACCTCTCAGATACATACATGACTACTGGAAAAATCATAGCTTTGACTAGAGGGATCTTTGTCAACAAAGTGATGTCACTGCTTTTTAGTATGCTGTCTAGGTTTGTCATAGCTTTTCTTTCAAGGAGCAAGTGTCTCTTAATTTCATGTCTGTAGTCACCATCTGCAGTGATTTTGGAGCTCAAGAAAATAAAGTTTGTCATTGTTTCCATTTTTTCCCTATTTATTTGCCATGAAATGATGGGACTCAATGCCATGGTCTTAGTGCATTTTGAATGTGGAGTTTTAAGCCAGCTTTTTCATTCTCCTCTTTCACCTTCATCAAGAGGATCTTTAGAAAACACATTACCTCTGATTTAGGAGAACAGCATTCTAATATCTTGTGTCATATATTTTTGAAATACATCAGATACTTTTCAAATACATTTCAAGATTATGTGAAATGAATATATAATCATTACCATATTTTTAGTTTCAAGTGACAGAAAACCCAACTCAATCTAGCCTAAAGAAAATGACTTTTATGGTTCACATAAAGCAAGACATTGAGGAAGACTAGCCTAAGGTGGAACATAAGGCAAAGTTTCAAGTAATGACCTCAAGATCTCATTACTGTCTTTGAGTTTCAGTTTCTTTTCTGCTGGTTTATTTTTTATTTTTTTTTAATTGAGGTACAGGTTCTTTACAATGTTGTGCTATTAATAGTTTCTGCTACTGCTGCTGCTGCTAAGTCACTTCAGTCGTGTCCAACTCTGTGCGACCCCATAGACAGCAGCCCACCAGGCTCCCCCATCCCTGGGATTCTCCAGGCAAGAACACTGGAGTGGGTTGCCATTTCCTTCTCCAATGCATGAAAGTGAAAAGTGAAAGTGAAGTCGCTCAGTCGTGTCCGACTCTTAGCGACCCCATGGATTGCAGCCTACCAGGCTCCTCCATCCGTGGGATTTTCCAGGCAAGAGTACTGGAGTGGGGTGCCCAGCAAAGTGAATTGGTTATTGGTATACATATGCTCCCTCCCTCCCTCCAGTGCTTTCCTCCCCTGCCTCCTCCCGTCCCTCTGGCTTATCACAGAGCACCTTGCTGAGCTTCTTGTGCTATAAGCAGGTTCCCACTCTCTGCTTGATGCAAGGCAGCGCACATCCATCACCCCAGTCTCACAGTTCACGCCCTCCCCCACTCCTGTGTCCACCTGCCTGTTCTCTTCATATGTGTCTCTATCTCTGCTCTATAAATAGGTTCATCTGTACCATTTTTCTTTTCTCAAAGGGGCTCTACCTCGTTGCAGTAAGTCTAGTCATAAACTCACACTTCCGGGTCTGGTGGAAAGGGAACATCCTTTCCTTTAGCTTGTCATAATCCTGAGGTCTGCTTGGGCCTCAAGGAGGGGAGGTCGGGTGCCCACGCCTGAGTCAGTCACCATGGCCACTGTGGCAGCAGAAAGCCAAGGCCAAGTCCAACCCAAGAGTTCATCCTAGAAGCTGACAGGAAGAGTCCCAGGCAGACCCCTGAGGAGCTAAAGTTGGAAACAGGCTCCCACACCAAACACAGAGGTGCCTTCCCAAGGACACTAATCAGGTGGTGGTTGAAGGGCTTAGAAAATATATCTGATTTACCTATTGATCCTTTTTTCTCTTTATCTCAGACCACAAGTTACCAATATTTCTGATGCTCCTTTTTAGTTGGATGCAAGGAAAATGCTCCATGTGCCATCAAGATTTTTGAGATAAATAATATTTAGAGAGACCATTTTCACACAACAGAAAGTTTTAGATTTTTTCAGTTATGCTTAGTTAAAACAGAATCAGAGCTAAAATTTGTACATAAGAATTTTGGGAGAGTAGAAAATAATTACTTCAGTGTTAGTTCAGAAAAAACAGATTGTTGGTATCAATAGAATACAACAGAAGCTTTAGAGTCCCTCAAAAATGTATAAAACAGAAGGTTAACAAAATAAAAGATCAGAAACAATGAAAACTTATTAATATATAAATAGTAGCATTGTTCTATGGTCATATTCTTACATTTTTTTTAATTGAGATCTGTGTGTGCATGCTTGGTCACTCATGTAATTGGCATATTATTGACATATTATGTTACTTTAAGGTGTACAATGTGTTGATTTGATACATTTCTGTATTGCAATATGGCTACCACTGTAGCATTAACTGACAACTCCATCTTATCATATAACTTTCTATTTTGTGTGTGTGATGAGAATATTTCATATCTATCTCTTAGCAACTTTGAAGGATATCAGTTCAGTTTCTCAGTCGTGTCTGACTCTTTGTGACCCCATGAACTGCAGCACATCAGGCTTCCTTGTCCATCACCAACTCCTAGAGCTTGCTCAATCTCATGTCCATTGAGTAGGTGATGCCATCCAACCATCTCATCCTCTGTCATCCCCTTTGCCTCCTGCCTTCAATCTTTCTCAGCATCAGGGTTTTTTCCAAGGAGTCAGTTCTTCGCATCAGGTGTGATGCAAACTGTGGTGTTGGAGAAGACTCTTAACAGTCCCTTGGACAGCAAAGAGATCAAACCAGTCAATCCTGAAGGAAATCAGTCCTGAATATTCATTGAAAGGACTAATGCTGAAGCTGAAGCTCCAATACTTTGATCACCTAATGCGAAAAGCCGACTCATTGGAAAAGACCCTGATGATGGGAAAGATTGAGGACCAGAGGAGAAGGGGTGACAGAGGATGAGATGGTGGGATGGCATCATTCACACAATGGACATGCGTTTCAGCAAGCTCTGGGAGATGGTGAAGGACAGGGAAGCTTGGAGTGCTGCAGTCCATGGGGTCACAAGCAGTCAGACATAACAGCAACTGAACAAGATAAGGACTAGTCATTTGTATACTATTTCAGGATTTGCTTGTGCATTTGAAATTAGAACCAGAAAATTGTCAAAGATACCTGAGGAATAACCTTGGCTGGTACAAGTTTTAATTATATCATACAAGTTAAAAGCATCGGCTGAAGAGAGACTGTGGGTAGGGGGCTGTGAGGGCTGATCTTGTAGAAAGTGCAGAACTGGGAAATTCCACAGCTGCCTTTTAGACTTTCAAACTTTGAAGACGTATCTATTATCAGATAACATCTCCAACCCTGCTGCTGACCTAAATTCTTAAGCAAACATAGATTTGGAATATCAGTCAATCATTGTCTAGAGTTTGGATCTTTACAAAACTAATTGACAGTAGATTGGGAGAAAAGGCACGAGAAACAGAAAGTATACAAGTATACAAAAGTATAACAGAAACCCTCTTATACTTTTACTCTTTTTAGATCTGTGGGGGTGAGAAATTTTACTTGCTTTGCTAAAATTCACTAAAGTAAATTTTGCTTGTTCATTACTCTCTCTCAATGCCTAGAACTGGAGCTCAATATACACTCAATAAATATTTGTTGAATATTTGGTGGGATACAATGCCTTCCCTTGGTAATAACCTCTGTTTCATACCTGACATCAAGGGCATGAGCAGTGACTCTGGTATAGCCAAAAAAACACTTTTGTCAGGGAGTTAGGCCCTCAGGAGACAGATGCAGATGTTGAGATATTATCCTCAGTACCAGTAGTAGCATCTTCTGCAGCATCATGGTGGCTGACCCAGAAGTTGAGTCTTAACTAAACCTTTCATTGGCCTTGGGATGTGGTTCTCCCTGTCCAGCCTTCTTTGGGATCCAACTCTTTTCTAAACTTGGTTTTCTAGCTTTTCTATTGAGTCTTTGTAATACCTATTATTGTTACTTCACTGAATAATTTAGCCAGAGTTGGTGCCTGGGTTTGCACACCAGGATATTTTAAGTTCTTATTTTATTTTTAATTTCTGTGTTCTAATAATAAGCTATCGGTGACAACAGACAATTCCAAACCTCACGGGGCTAAACACAATACAACTTTGTTTCTTGCTCATTTGAAGTCCAGCCTGAATGTTTCTGTATGACACAGTAAGTTGCCAACATTCTCAACATGCAGCTCCAAATGTTTTTTGTTTGTTTGCTTTTCCTGTTTTGTGTTTCAAAGTGGCTATAATTTTCATGAATAGGATGTGAACAGGTCAGATGAAAAATCAGTTCCCAATACAAGATACTGGCAAATATCACTTTTACAAAACAATCTGTTCTTCCAGAATCAGTTCAGTTCAGTTCAGTCACTCAGTCATGTCCGACTCTTTGCAACCCCATGAATCACAGCATGCCAGGCCTCTCTGTCCATCACCAACTCTCGGAGTTTACCCAAACTCATGCCCATCGAGTCGGTGATGCCATCCAGCCATCTCATCCTTTGTTGTCCCCTTCTCCTCCTGCCCTCGATCCTTCCCAGCATCAGGGTCTTTTCCAATGAGTCAACTCTTCCAGAATAGTTTATCAAAAAACTATTGAAATTCAGACATCTGCCAACTAACTATTATGGAAAAATAATCTTTTGTTTAATATTATTTGTAAACATGATGCAATTTTTTTTTTTTTTAATCCTTGCAAGTAAAAAAATATAAGAGGGATTGGTTCACAGATGGAGACTTAGTCATAGGATCAGTCAAGTTAAAGTCTAATTACAGAGCTCAGGTTCTAGGTCAAGGCAGAATTATGGGCAAGTTTTAATTTAAGGGGCTTCTCTGGTAGCTCACCTGGTAAAGAATCCACCTGCAATGTAGGAGAACCAGGGTCTCTTTTATTTTAAGTCTTTAAGACTGACTCATCACTTCAGTTCAGTTCAGTCGTTCAGTTGTGTCTGACTCTTTGCGACTCCATGAACTGCAGCATGCCAGGCCTCCCTGTCCATCACCAACTCCCGGAGTCCACTCAAACCCACATCCTTTGAGTCGGTGATGCCATCCAACCATCTCATGCTCTGTCAACCCTTTCTCCTCCTGCCCTCAATCTTTCCCAGCATCAGGGTCTTTTCAAATGAGTCAGCTCTTTGCATCAGGTGGCCAAAGTATTGGAGTTTCAGCTTCAACATCAGACTCATTACTTAACTCCCCCCTATTTGCAACTCTAAGGTAGAGTTCTGGTTCCTGAGACACTTCAACTCGAATACAGACAAACCTTCTCTTTCTCTTTCACTTCCTGTGATAATTAATGCTATTGTCATCCCTCTATTACTCAAAATTCAGTTCAGTTCAGTTCAGTCACTCAGTTGTGTCTGACTCTTTGAGAGCCCAAAATCTTGGGCAATCTCTCATCTCTACTTCTTTGGACCTCTTAATACAATTAGTCCTCTTTCAATCTTTGACTACCTTAGACCAGGCAATTATCATCTCTCCCTTAAACAATTATAACAGCTCCTTAGCAAGAATTGTCACCAACACACAATTCCCAAAAGTACAATATATCCTCATTAATTCTAGGATTATTATTCTAAAGCAATAATGGGATTTCTTTCTCACCTACTAAGAAATTTTCAACTGTGCTCATTTTCTTTAATAGAACCTATGACCTATTCATGTTGATGTTTGACAGAAAACAACAAAATTCTGTAAAACAGTTATGCTTCGATTAAAAAATAAATAAAATTTTAAAAATAAATAAATTAATTAAAAAAATACAAGGTAATGGAAACATTTTATTTTGAAATGTAAAATTAAAGTTCCCATCATATCATGGCAAGAAGTGGGGGGTATGTGAAAGATCATGGGGACTTTAATTAATGATATTGATAGAAAAATATATGGTCAAATACATTTAAGTAACTTAAGTATTTATAAAGCACATTTCTAAAATGAAAGAACCAGTCTGTTAAAAATCATGAGGTGGCAAAAACTCTAAAAGGTAAATCAATGTACAAAAATGCAGAATAGAGGTGACTTTACTAATATTAAAGAAGAATTCAACATATAAGATTACAAAGGGACAAAGTACATATTGGGAAAAAAGTGAAAGTGAAGTCACTCAGTCGTATCCAACTCTTTGCGACCCTATGGACTGTAGCCCACCAGGCTCCTCTGTCCATGGGATTTTCCAGGCAAGAATACTGGAGTGGGTTGCAATTTCCTTCTCCAGGGGATCTTCCTAACCTAAGGATCTAACCCAGGTCTCCTGCATTGCAGGCAGACACTTTAACCTTGAAGAAAGTAGGGATAAAATGTTATACAGGAAAGTAAATAGGATCAAAATAGCCAAAGGCAGAACTGGTAGATACACAAAGAGAAACTGACAATATGAAAATCCTAGCTGAAAGCTTTATCACATCCACAGAGTTTACAATTCTTGCATAAAATGAAGAACACCTTGCTCCATTTTCTTTAAGCATCTCAAATCAGAAGTTGTTCTGGTATAAAGTATCTTATGTGTAAACTCGTTTTTTTTTTTCCCTCTCTTGGAAAGTGTTTGAGTTCTCCATATGCCTGATTTTGTTCATAGTAATGATGTTTTTTTGCATTTTTGTATTCAATGTGTTAGCCAACAGTAGGCCCTGTTCACTTTGGAAATTCATATCCTTAATTCTAAAAAATTACATTAAATTATTACCTTAAATATGATAATTTCTGAGATGTCTAATTCATGTTAAAATTATCTCCTATTACCATTTTCTAACATTTTCATGACTTCATTTTGTTATTGCTGTTTGTTTTTCTCCTTCTATTGTATGTATTCTGTCTCATATTTTTATTTTTTAAAACCTATCTCTGTGCTTTTAATGTCCCTCTTTCAAAAAATTAGCATCCTGTTTGTATTTCATAAGTAAAACATCTTTTTTAATTTTCCAAATATAGAATTTGTAGGTATTTTTCTTCAATGTCTTTGATTACTTCTTTTATATTTTGTTTTTGTGCTAAAATATTTCCTTAAATGTCTGGCATTTCCTGGATATCTGATCAGATTTAAGATTAAAGAACTTAAGCAGTGTCTGAAAGCTTCAACTGTGTGCATTTTGCTTGACTGCTGGAACTTCAATAGTGTGATGAAGCAAACACCCTGAAATTACTTTCTAACTTCATGGGCTTAAGTAGTGACCTAATCTTTCTGCCTGATCTGTAGACAGTGGTGCACAATAGAGCTCAGGTCAAAAGACTGTTTTGAGGATTGAATGAGATAACACGTGTAAAGGTCTGAGGACCGCACCCACCACAAACACTGTCCAGGTGTTCACCGTGTGAATGTTTTGCCTGCAACGTGGTTAGAAGCTCGCTGCAGTAGTACTGAGTTTACTATTGCCCTAGTTTCTGGTGGTGTGCAGTGAACACAGTTGTTTAAAATGTGAGTGACAGAGTTGAATAGATCTGTTTCCAACTCTTGCCCTACCTAATCCTGTGAGTAACTTTGGGCAAATTCACTTCAATGTCACCATTTCAAAAATTGAAATTTGAATAGTACCTACCTCCCAAGGTTCTTTTTTGGTATAAATAAGATACTACATACAGAGTGCTTGGCACACCATAAATGTCCAATAACATTCACCAGTAACAATAATAGTGTAAATTATAGTAGCAACAGCATGTACTTGATAAGACTTACTGGTTAACATATCACGTGTGAATTTTCGGTAATCATCCTGACACTTCACATCTATTCGTAAGGAGAGAGATGGCATGTATTCATCATGTCAACCCAAGAATAAGAATTTTACATAATATACTCTACACGAAAGCTGTGTAAACCTTTTCTATAAAGGACCAGGTAGAAAACATTTTTAAATATTGTGGTCCATCTGCTGTTTGTTTTTTCTGTTTGTTTGTTCTGTTTTTTGGCTGCATGGCATGTGCAATCCTAATTTGCTGACCCTAATTCCATGACCCTGAGTGTGGATCAAACCCACACTCCCTGCATTTGAAGCACAGAGTCTTAGCCACTAGACCACCAGGGAGTCCTTATATGGTACTTGTTGCAACTACTCAGCTCCATTGCTGTGTCCTGAGAGAAGGCATAGACAATACGAAAATGAATAGATGTGCCTGTGTTCTAATAAAATAAAACTGTGTTTCCAAAAACAGGTGGGGGAGGAAAGATTGTGGCCCATGAACCTCAGTTTTCCAACCCCTTCTTTTTACCACCCAGCTAAAGATTGGAATGGAAGCATAAATGACATAGTTCTGTCACGACAAACAAAGGAACATGTTCTGGACACTATTTTACATAGGGACGTGTTTGGTTAATGTCGGACACTTCAGGTTAAGAACCTCAACTCTTCCCTTCTAGTGGGTTCTAGAGCATTTTGCTATAAAGGGACATCTTCAGAACCCATTTATATTAAGACTCTATGGTGCTGCAACAATAAGTACTTGGCAGGGCCATTAGCACAAACGTTTCTTTTGTTTTCCTTTTAACCTTTCTGTCTATAAGGATGAGGTCAAACACACATATCTCAACGGCCACTCTGAATTTACCTAAATTGATGAGCAATGCACTAGAGTGTTTCTACTTCTCAAAATTGTTCTTATAAAAGAGATTCTGATTTTAAGGGACTCTGTAAACAAAGATTATGAATCATTCTAAAAAGATGACTCACCTAGGAGAAAAGCAAATCCTCTGTAAAGGTTTGATTTGGGAAAACATTCTTTTATAAAATTCACATTTATAAAACCTGTTGTGTCTGTATATAAAATCCACATTTATAAAACCTGTTGTGTCTGTATATGTAGAATAAATAATTGATATAACAATATGAGATATTTTACCAACTCAGTACATATTCTATCTTTTAATAAATAATCATGTTAATTTGGTGTCCTTGGAAGGAAAAATAAGAGCATGCTAATATTATTGACCATAAGCCTAGAACATGGTCTTTTCTTTCTGATTACTCTTTAATAATTTATATGTTTTTTTTTTCTAGTTTTTTTTTTTTTAATTAAATTCAGGATGTTGTTTATACAAGTAATATTGGGGAGATAATTTTTAAGGCTCTGGGAGAATCTTATCTTACTCCACAGAAGACTTTAATTTTGGTTTTTTTTTTGGCCTCACCATGAATCATGTGGGATCTTAGTTCCCTGTTGCTGCTGCTGCTGCGGCTGCTAAGTCGCTTCAGTCATGTCCGACTCTGTATGACCCCATAAATGGCAGCCCACGAGGCTCCCCAGTCCCTGGGATTCTCCAGGCAAGAACACTGGAGTGGGTTGCCATTTCCTTCTCCAATGCATGAAAGTGAAAAGTGAAAGTGAAGTCGCTCAGTCGTGTCTGACTCTTTGTGACCCCATGGACTGCAGCCTACCAGGCTCCTCCGTCCATGGGATTCTCCAGGCAAGAGTACTGGAGTGGGGTGTCATTGCCTTCTGCCTTAGTTCCCTGACTAGAGATCAAACCCATGCCTGCAATGGAAGCATTGAGTCTTAACTACTGGAGCACCAGGGAAGTCCCAGTAATTTATATGTTCTTAGTAATAACTTATATGAAATGGAAATATGAGAAAATAAAAAACTCTGCTTCTTGATCAATCAGCTGTCTAACTGGTATTCATCATTAGGTCTTAGAGTGTTAAGTGTCTCATGAAATTTAGAAGTGTGCATCATGGCCCTGCAGTGACTATGTAATAATGGTAAGTGCAGAGGAAAGTTCAAAGGAAAAAGAATATAAGGATTGGAGTATTTGAGCTGACTTCATGGAGAAGATGGGACTTTCAGGAGAAGATTCAAATAAACAGAGAATGAAAGACATTGCAGACACACCATGAGCAAGTACTTAAGTGTGTGATGATGAGGATGCTGAAGAGACGATAAAGTCTGCACTGTTTTGGCCTCATGGGAAGAAGTGGGGCATAAGGCATATAAATTATCCACACTTCCAAATCAGCCTTGGGAGTTTTGTTTCGTGAATGCGTAGTCATGTGTTTATACATATGCATATAAATATATACATGTGTTATAGCCCAAATTTTTTACAGCTTCCAAAACATACAAAATATAAATGGATAAAAAAATAAAGAGAATCAGATCAAAAGGAAAAATACATAAAAGTATGTAAAGTTGCTTTCATATGGTCTGTGTTCCTAAATATTCACTAAATATAGGATATAATAAAATTCAGTTCAGTTCAGTTCAGTCACTCAGTCGTGTCCGACTCTTTGCGACCCCATGAATTGCAGCATGTCAGGCCTCCCTGTCCATCACCAACTCCCGGAGTTTACTCAAACTCATGTCCATCGAGTCAGTGATACCATCCAGCCATCTCATCCTCTGTCGTCCCCTTCTTCTCCTGCCCCCAATCCCTCCCAGCATCAGAGTCTTTTCCAATGAGTCAACTCTTCGCATGAGGTGGCCAAAGTACTGGAGTTCCAGCTTTAGCATCGTTCCTTCCAAAGAAATCCCAGGGCTGATCTCCTTTTGGAGCAATACAAATCATACTATGATCCTGGTCATGTTATTGTTTCTTTATTTGTAACTCAGGGAACATAATATTGACTGCTAACTAAACTAATACATAGATTTAGAACAATGCCTACTGAAAAGCAGAAACTACCTGAGTATGGACTGCTATTATTAATACTCAAATTATTTTGCAACACTTTTTAGAGACTCTAAGGAATTAACACAGCTGATTAAAAAGGGTTAAATTCCATGCAAAATGATTCCTCTTTTGTTATTCACTAAATTTAAGGACTCTATGGATCTAGTTGCCCGTGCAACTGTAAAATTAAACTAATTCCCACAGAAATATCTTCAAAGAAGTTCAACCCAGCAAAATATGCTAAAATAACTTAAGATACTTATTCAGAATATTAATATTTGACATTAAAGTGTATCCAACTGTCAGTATATTCCTCACTGCTTCAAATATTTTTTTTTTCATTTTTATAACCTCATAAGATAAACCTCAAGTTAAGACCCCTACAATCCATTAAGAATAACCTCAATTAGGGGTCTTAACTTGAAGTGTCAGTACAGGCTACTGATTTAACACATGACCTTCACCTCACCTCACCTCACCTCCCATTTTTGCCCCTCAGAATATAATCTCTTTTCTCATTGTGCTAAAAAATAGTCTGCTGTAAAATGCATCTGATGTCATTAGCTCTTCAAGCGGATCCCATTTTACATGTGAATTCACTTTTGAGTTGTTACTAAAGAAATTTAAACCCTCCATTAAAAACAATAACATCAACCAACCTGAATTTCATGGGAATCTAACAGAAATATATTGTAAGGTTATTTTCATCATAAAGATCTCATCAACTTTGCCCCCAAAGCAACTACTTGACTTGTTTGGTGTTTTCCATTTTCATATAAATTTTATATATACAGCTAGTGTACCCAAGGACACCAGTAAAAGCAGTTAGATAAGTGTACCCAAGGAAAGATGAAAGGTACATGAGAATTTATACCCTGTTTTAAATGTATTTAGTGTATATTTCTTGTCTCCAGACAAGTTCGTGCTTGTTCTTTTACTTATGCTCAAGTGAAGTTGTAGAATGTTAGGCCCATTTTATAAATAAAATTGTCACTTGTTAGGTCAGCAGCCGGAGAAGGTAATGGCAACCCACTCCAGTACTCTTGCCTGGAAAATCCCATGGACAGAGGGGCCTGGTGGGCTGCAGTCCATGGGGTCGCTAGGAGTCGGACACGACTGAGCGACTTCACTTTCACTTTTCACTTTCACTTTTCACTTTCATGCATTGGAGAAGGAAATGGCAACCCACTCCAGTGTTCTTGCCTGGAGAATCCCAGGGACGGGGGAGCCTGGTGGGCTGCCGTCTATGGGGTCGCACAGAGTCGGACACAACTGAAGCGACTTAGCAACAGCAGCAGCAAGATAAACCTGGGGCTTCCTTGGTGGCTCAGATGGTAAAGAATTGTCCTGCAATGTGGGAGAACTGGGTTCGATACCTGGGTTGGGAAGATCCCCAGAGGGGACGGCATGGCAACCCACTCCAGTATTCTTTCCTGGAGAAGCCCAATGGACAGAGGAGCCTGGAGGGCTACAGTCTATGGGGTGTAAAAGAGTCAGACACGACTGAGCGACTAAGTACAGCATAGCACAAGATAAACTTACAGTGCACAAAAAGAAGTGCATAATAAATATCCAATTCCTATTTGATAGCATAATACTATGAGAAGGAAAAATGATAATATGGTCAACAGTTATATTTTCCCCTACATTTAAAATGTGCCCTTTCAGTTGAAGCCAGTTGGTGATCAGATTCAGGAAATGCCACAAGGAAAGGAATACGCTAGGAATAAAATAGAGGGTTCAAAACTATTTGCTGTTTACGAGCTAGCTCTAGTGTTGTGTGTGTGTGTGTGTGTGAGCACACATGGCTTTTGCTGGTGTGGGGAGAGGGTCTCACGCTCCATGTTTTATAAATAATGTAAATAATGATTATGTAACAGCTGAAGTCGTTTATAGCACGGTGCCTGCACATCACGAGGTACTGGTTTGGTCATGGACTACTCTGTGCTCCACGCGTGTGTGAAAAGCGGGGGAATTACTACTGTGTCACTGCTGTGTCCGTTGGGTCAGCCACCAGAGGAGAGAATTGTGGAATGGCTACTGCATCAGCCAGGAGAGAATACTGCTACAGCTGCTGCACCAGCCAAGAGAGAGGCTATGTTATGGCTGCTGTGGCAACCAGGAGAAAATAAATGCGTGGAGTCTCCTTCCAGCCTCTTAGCTCACGCCTTGTCTACCGTGGGTTCAGTGAACGGTGCGAACAGTGTGAACAGCAAGACAACTGGCCTCACGAACAGGATCAGCAATAAACTGGTATTGACACTAAAGTTGGCTTTAAATCAGGAATTGAGTTAGTGGGCATCTTTCTGCACTGTCAAGAGTCAAAAGTCATAGTTATGCTTGTGTCTGTGTCTAATTTTACGGAGAAAAAAACGTTTTAGAAACATAGTCTCACAAGGGAAGGTAGCTGATACTTGCTCCTGCATATCTTAATAAATTTAACAAATCTGGAAAGAGATATGAAGTCAAATTATAATATAAATATTTTATAATACAATAAAAAAGATATAAAGTCAAAAAGCTAATGTCAGAAATAGATCTTCTATTTACAAAGTAAACATCCTGTGTTTATAGCCTACTAATGAACTTCGAGGAACTAACCAACAGTTTGGTATAAAGTGCAGAAAAGACAACTTCCTATCTTCAAAAGTCTTTGACTCTGCCTAGAAAGACAGACTGCCTTTCCTGAACCATTACCAACAAAGTGGATAATCTGTTAAGAGCCAACTAAGTGACACAGAAAAGACATTTACCTTTTAAATGATTTCAGAAGAGGAAGAATTCATCCTCTGTAATATAGACAAGGCTCCAAGGGGGAGAAGATTTTGAAGCATGATTAGAATATGATTATTTAAAGGGAACTTCCCTGGTGGCTCAGACAGTAAAGCGTCTGTCTACAATGCAGGAGACCTGGGTTGGGAAGATTCCCTGGAGAAGGAAATGGCAATCCACTCCAGGACTATTGGCCTGGAAAATCCGATGGACAGAGGAGCCTGGTAGGCTACAGTCCATGGGGTCGCAAAGAGTCGGACACGACTGAGCGACTTCACTATATCACGATATTTAAAGGCATAAACAGTTAATATGAAGTGTTGTCATGGAGGAGTGAGTAATGTTCTCAAGTTCACGGCGCTAGCTGAGATCTATCATAAGGTAGTCTGTGTTCAGAGCTCAAGTCCTAATCCTGCTGCCTTGGACTGTCAACAGCCTACTTTGAGTTGCAGATCCAGAAACATGAATGTTCTCTCATATAAACTTACAAGCCATGGGAAGTTACAAAGCCAGGAGTGGCAAATAATTTATCCGACAAGAGTTGATTGTCTCAAGTTTCTACAAAGCTTGTACATGGCAGGATTTTACGATTCAATTTTAAGTGCTGTATGTCACAAGCAGAATGAAATCAAGACTGTTGGCTGATATAGGAAAAAGGGTTTTGAGTAAAAGGAAAGTTGAAAGAAATGAGAGAATTAAGTTGGATTTAAGTTGATAATTATAAAACTTAACAAAGAGAAACCTCAATTAAGATAGTGAGGAGACCACAGTGGGGCACTCTCCTGCCCTAGGATGACAGAGACCAGCAGGAAGAAGGAAGACTCTTCTAGCCTGGGAAGACACGGTGATCATTAAACATCAAGGCGCTGTAACTATAATATGGAAACTTGTGCTCTTGGCTGATGCCGAGAGGCAGGGCAAAATTGGTCCTTTCCAGAATTGTAGTCTTGACTCATTGCATATCCCTTTCCACCTTGTTTGAAAGTAAAAGGTACAATTAAATAAAGAGAGTTGAACTCTGGAAAGAACATTAAACATAAGAAATACCTATGTGTTTGTATTTCTTGGTATTTTGAATGAAAGGAAGAACATTTTTTTTAATGTGTTGAAGTTCTTTTAACTCAAAAATGTTTATTTCATACATGATTACTGTCATTCACAATATGAATTATGGGCCTGGGTGAGCATTTTCTTCAGAGATTTTCTTCCAAAGATTTGAATTTTAAACGAAGTCTTGCTTCATTACTGTCAGCAGAGCAGAGGTAGAAGATACTAAGAACATCGATGAGGGCCATTTGCACATGTGCAAATGCTGTATCTGGATGTAGACTGACTGAGGTTCAAGCGTATCAGTTCAGCACTACTGAGAGGAGTTCACGCTCAATTCATGTACCGGCGACTCAGTGCTGTTCATGACGTGAGGGTGTGACTGGGGTCCCATCATAGTAGTTAAGATTGGGAACAAGTGAAATCACCTTTGCTAGGATTGCATAATATGTAACCCAGAACAAATTATAGTAAATCTCCTACATATGAATGATTTCATTCTAAGAGTGTGTTTGTGAGTCCACTTTGTTCATACAAAGTCCAACGAAGTTAGCTTCGGTACACAGCTAACACAGCGGGCGATATGGTGCTGTGCTGTAAAAGGTTCATAACCTCTCACATGAATAATACATTTTAAAAAGCACAAAAATGAAGAAAACATTTTTAATCCTGCTGTACAGTACCTGGAAAAGTACAGTAGTATAGTACAATAGCTGGCATTCCGGAACTGGCCTTGAGTGAACAGGCAAGAAGAGTTACTGACTGGAGAAGGGAGATGCTAGAGCTGAAGGATCATCAGCAAAAGGAGATGGAGGCCAGCTGAAATTTCACTCACACCTGACATTTGATAGGATACACATTCACATCTTTGAAAGTCTGAACCTTGAAGCTTTGTATATAGGGGACTTACTGTATCCCATCTCTTTGTGGCTGAGCATCCTCATCTATAAAATACAACAGTAATAAAACTCACAGTGCAGAGGTCAGGATACACTGCAAGGTAAAACATCGTAACGCATGGGAAACAGCACCTAGCCTATCTAAGTACTCAGTAGGTTTTCTTCTTTTTAACTTTAATGCCCAGTATCAGAGATACATTTATAATTTATTTAATTCTCAATGTTTCAACACTGTATATCAATTAAATAATATTCTGAATTCTTCAATATTTAAAAAACTAATGTATTATAAGTTGAAAAAGCAAAATTTTCTAGTTATTTGAGTATTGATTACATTTGTTACCAAGTCCAAGCTCCCTCTGCTTGCCTCACAACAGGCCAATAAATCGGACATGAGGTATTGAGGAAAGAATAACTACTTCAGAAAGCTAGCAGACCGAGACGATGGCAGACTAATGCCTCAAAATAACCATCTTATTGGGGTCTGGATGTCAATCTGTTTTATAGAACAGAGATGAGGGAGGGTGAGGAAGTAAAGTAAAAAGGCCATAAATCTTGCAAATATCTTCTATCTCCTGGAATGACCAGCCTCACGGACATGTGTTAATTTCTTCCTTCTTGCAGCCATTCATAGGTGGACAGTGCCAAGATGCTTCCCTGAACAAAGGCAGTTTGGTTTAACATTCAGGCAGAGGGACAAGGTTCCTCGAGACAGGCCATTATGTACAGATACTATCCTTTTAGTGAACAAAAGCAGTGGGAAGCAAAAAAAGTGAAAGAAGCAGACACAACATGTGATCAGACTTTGTTCCTCCCTATAACACTTTTATTTAATCAGATTTCTCAAACATGTAATTAAAATTGTGAAGTATACTATAAGAGATATAATTGCTTTAGTCACTTAAAGAAGCAAACCACATTTTCAAATTTTAAAATTGGTCAACGGTATGAACTTATACCTTATCTGGTATAAAATTATCCGTGTAAAAAGGTGATCTATTTCTAATTTCTAGATCTATTTCTAATTATCTTTTTCACTCTTACTCTCATTCTCAGTGAACATGCTCACCCTTAAACTGCTTCCTATGCCTGCTTGGGTTACAGCAATTTCATCAGACACATTTCTGTACTTTCCTTAGAATAAACCATATCCCAAGCCAGAAAAAAATAAAATAAAAAGATTCTTGTCTCATGGAAGCTTTCCTTAGAATACAACCATATTCCAAGCCAGAAAAAAAATTTAAAGATTCCTGTCTTGAGGACACTGGGCACTTTCTTATAACTCAAATTCACTGCTACATTGTTTAGACTCTGAGCCCAGACATTTCCACTGAGCTTTAGCCTTGAGATCCTGTTCCCTTTCCTGCGAATGTGTTGAGGAATTTGACCTTCCAGTATTACACATGTGCCAGTATTACTTCTCATTCCTATTGACGTGGCCCATTAGTACAAGTGAAAACGTATGCTTGACTAGTGAATACTTAATTACTAACAATTTAAGGACTTTATTTCCAGGAGACGAAAGATTGAGGGAAGAATGACCTCTTCACTTAAGAACACGTGTCCAAGGCATCGTTTGAGGACACGTTGCTAGCTCTTTTTACTTGTCAGTATGTCAACTCTAGTACAGACTGGCCGTGGGTTAGTACACATAAGTTTACTCTGCTGATTGGTCCTCTCTGTTCATTCTCAGGAGTTTACATTCTTTATTCTCATTCCTTTGATTGACAGAGAAGTGTTCATACTTTGAAAACAGGTTTGAAATTAGAAACAGACTCAAATATTCCCAAACTTATTAAAAGATAATTATAATTATATATTGGAGAAGGCAATGGCACCCCACTCCAGTACTCTTGCCTGGAAAATCCCATGGATGGATGAGCCTGGAAGGCTGCAGTCCATGGGGTTGCTAAGAGTTGGACATGACTGAGCGACTTCACTTTCACTTTTCACTTTCATGCATTGGAGAAGGAAATGGCAACCCACTCCAGTGTTCTTGCCTGGAGAATCCCAGGGATGGGAGAGCCTGGTGGGCTGCTGTCTATGGGGTCTCACAGAGTTGGACACGACTGAAGTGACTTAGCAATAGCAATAATTATATATATATATATATTCCTTTTGCATGATAAATAATTGCTTAAACACATTGCATTTATTTTATTGCATCTATTTTTCCATTTTGAGTAATCCTTGCTTTTATTCTTTCAATTGATTGACAGAGAAGTGTCCGTACTTTGAGTGAAAATAGGCTTGAAGTTAGAAAAAGGCTCAAATACTCACAAGCTTATTAAAAATCAATATAATTATATATACAATTTATTTAAACACACTGAATTTATTTTTATTGCATCTATTTTTCCAATTGAGTATCCTTTGGGATTTATGGCTTTTCACAGGTTAAATTTGCTACATTTAATTGTAGGCTTTTTTTCTTTCATTGAGATTGAACATCTGAAAGTTTGATAAGGCTCCTTTTCCATTTCAGCAATGCTTTTGAAACCTGTGAAAAGATACCTTGCTTTTTCTCAAGACAGTCCTAATCTAACTTGAGTTTTCCCTACAGTGAGAAATTAACTCAGTTTCTTCCCCAGTCTCTCTCTTTCAGTGATGATCAGTTTAGTTCAGTTCAATTCAGTCACTCAGTCCTGTCTGACTCTTTGTGACCCCATGGACTGCAGCACACCAAGCTTCCTTGTCCATCACCAACTCCCAGAGCCTACTCAAACTCATGTCCATCGCGTCAGTGATGCCACCCAACCATCTCATCCTTGGTCGTCCCCTTCTCGCCTTCAATGTTTCCCAGCATCAGGGTCTTTTCCAAAGAGTTGGTTCTTCACATGAGGCGGCCAAAGTATTGGAGTTTCAGCTTCAGCATCAGTCCTTCCAGTGATTATTCAGGACTGATTACCGTTAAGATTGACTGGTTGGATCTCCTTGCAGTCCAAGGGACTCTCAAGAGTCTTCTCCAAAACCACAGTTCAAAAGCATTAATATTTCAGCACTCAGCTTTCTTTATAGTCCAACTCTCACATCCACCCATGACTGCTGGAAAAACTATAATCTTGACTAGATGGACCTTTGTTGGTAAAGTAAGGTCTCTGCTTTTTAATATGCTGCCTAGGTTGATCATAGCTTTTCTTCCAAGAAGCAAGCATCTTTTAATTTAATGACTGCAGTCACCATCTACAGTGATTTTGGAGCACAAAAAAATAAAGTCTGCCACTGTTTTCGTTGTTTCCACATCTATTTGCCATGAAGTGATGGGGCCAGATACCATGATCTTAGTTTTCTGAATATTGAGCTTTAAGCCAACTTTTTCACTCTCCTCTTTCACTTTTATCAAGAGACTCTTTAATTCTTTGCTTTCTGCCAAAAGGGTGGTGTCATCTGCATATCTGAGGTTATTGATATTTCTCCCGGCAATCTTGATTCCAGCTTATGCTTCTATCAGCCCTGCATTTCACATGATGTACTCTATATATAAGTTAAATAAGCAGGGTGACAATTTGCACCTTGACATACTCCTTTCCCTATTTGGAACCAGTCTGTTGTTCCATGTCCAGTTCTAACTGTTGCTTCTTGACTGGCATGCAAATTTCTCAGGAGACAGGTCAGGTGGTCTGGTATTCCCATCTCTTTAAGAATTTTCCACAGTTTGTGGTGATCCACACAGTCAAAGGCTTTGGCATAGTCAATAAAGCAGAAATAGATGTTTTTCTGGAACTCTCTTGCTTTTTCGATGAGCCGGCGGATGCTGGCAATTTGATCTCTGGTTTCTTGGCCTTTTCGAAATTCAGCTTGAACATCTGGAAGTTCACAGTTCACGTTGCTGAAGCCTGGCTTGGAGAATTTTGAGCATTACTTTGCTAGCTTGTAAGATGAGTGCAACTGTGCAGTAGTTTGAGCATTCTTTGGCATTGCCTTTCTTTGGGATTGGAATTAAAACTGACCTTTTCCAGTCCTGTGGCCACTGCTGAGTTTTCCAAATTTGCTGACATATTGAGTGCAGCACTTTCACAGCATCATCTTTCAGGATTTGAAATAGCTCAACTGGAATTCCATCACCTCCACTAGCTTTGTTTGTAATGATGCTTCCTAAGGCCCACTTGACTTCACATTCCAGGATGTCTGGCTCTAGGTGAATGATCACACCATCGTGGTTATCTGGATCTTGAAGATCTTTTTTATACAGTTCTTCTGTGTATTCTTGCCACCTCTTCTTAATGTCTTCTGCTTCTGTTAAGTCCATACCATTTCTGTCCTTAATTGTGCCCATCTTTGCATGAAATGTTCCCTTGGTATCTCTAATTTTCTTGAAGAGATCTCTAGTCTTTCCTATTCTAATTTTTTCCTTTATTTCTTTGCACTGATTGCTGAGGAAGGCTTTCTTAGCTCTACTTGCTATTCTTTGGAACTCTGCATTCAAATGGGAATATCTTTCCTTTTCTCCTTTGCTTTTCACTTCTCTTCTTTTCTCAGCTCTTTGTAAGTCTCGTCAGACAACCATTTTGCCTTTTTGCATTTCTTTTTCTTGGGGATGGTCTTGATCACTGTTAAGGGTACACATAAAATTGTCTTCCTCATACTATTGTTAGCGAATGTGACTTTGAACTAGGATTCTTTACTGTGGGCTTCCCTGGTGGCTCAATTCTTTACTGAGAGAGCTGCAAAAGAGATTTCTTTTCAAAATAATAAATTCACAGTTTTTCTGACTTTATGGTGGCCTTCTTATATCCTTCTTTGATGTAAGGCAATGGTTTTCTATTTGTTTTTCTTTTTTGTTTTTCTTAATCTTTTGCCCATGCTGCATGGCAAGTAGAATCTGAATTCCCCAACCAGAGATCAAGTCCCTACATGGAAGCCCAGAGTCCTAACCACTTGGATCACCAGGGAAGTCCTAATTTTCTTTCTTTGCGCATGCTCAGTCACTCAATTGTGTCTGATTCTTTGTGACCCTATGAATTGTAGTCTGCCAAACTCCCCTGTCCATGGGGTTCTCCAAGTAAGTATAATGGAGTGGGTGGCCATTTCACCCTTCAGAGAATCTCCCTGACCCAGGGATCAAACTGGTATCTCCTGTATCTCCTGCATTGGCAGGCAAATTATTTTACCACTGAGCCACCTGGGAAGTCTATTTGCTTTCTTTATAAGATACCTATTAAATCATTATCTCTTCATTCAATATTTGATTTTATTTCCTTCTTTTGTAATCCTTATAGACTTCATTGAGAATTATTATTTTTCATATATTATTGTATTTACTACAGAAATTCCATCTTTTAGAATTTTGTGTTTTCTGTACTATGTTTCTTTTTTAGATAACTTTATCAAAGAATCAAAGTATTTCAATGAGATGCAAAATATGAAATTATAAATAATTATTAATTTGCCACAAATTGCTATGTATATTAATGCATACTTTTACAAAAGTGTTACTCCAAGGAAGTAAAATATTTTGTATACCATATGTATTATATAGATCAAAGGAGCTTCATTATCTGTATTTTTGTTGTTATTGTTGGAGACTTAGGCATCTTGTTAAACTGGATTTTGTGTAGTATTAACAGTACTTTCGACATTCATGAGGGAATGAATTAAACTTGTAAACTCTGTACACTCTAATTTACCAGAAACTTGGAACAATTTGGGATTGAAATTGTGTAATTAGTTTGGCTTCAACATAAACACGTTTTGGACATAGAATGAACAGAACCCACCAGGAGCAATGAAACGTCTGTGACAGCCCGTCAGCGGGACGGAGGATGGTAATTCTGGCTAACTCTCTTCTTCTGGACCATTTGGACACACAGCGGGTAAATATTCAAAACCAGAATGAAACATTACCTCTCAGAATTACACGGATGCTGAAAATAATAGAATAAGCAACTAGCATGGTGCTGAGTCTAATTTACACATACATTTAAAAGCATTATTCTTTAAAACGGTTCTTTGGTTTACACATTCAGCAACCGTGGTTGCATCCAGTGATTAGAATTTCCTAGCATTATATTGTTTGTATCCCTTTTAGTTTAAATGTGTTTGGACTCTAAAAATATAGAACAGGAAAATCCTGAGATTGGTTCTATTTTCTTCTTTGAGAAGGATTTTTAATTTGAACTTTATTTTGCTTTAAGTTTTACTAGGCCCTGGAACTGAGAGTTTGACCTCAGATCAGATCAGATCAGTCGCTCAGTCGTGTCCGACTCTTTGCGACCCCATGAATCACAGCACGCCAGGCCTCCCTGTCCATCACTAACTCCTGGAGTTCACTCAGACTCATGTCCATCGAGTCAGTGATGCCATCCAGCCATCTCATCCTCTATCGTCTCCTTCTCCTCCTGCCCTCAATCCCTCCCAGCATCAGAGTCTTTTCCAATGAGTCAACTCTTCGCGTGAGGTGGCCAAAGTACTGGAGTTGCAGCTTTAGCATCATTCCTTCCAAAGAAATCCCAGGGCTGATCTCCTTCAGAATGGACTGGTTGGATCTCCTTGCAGTCCAAGGGACTCTCAAGAGTCTTCTCCAACATCACAGTTCAAAAGCATCAATTCTTCAGCACTCAGCCTTCTTCACAGTCCAACTCTCACTTCCATACATGACCACAGAAAAAACCATAATCTTGACTAGACGGACCTTTGTTGGCAAAGTAATGTCTCTGCTTTTCAATATGCTATCTAGGTTGGACATAACTTTCCTTCCAAGGAGTAAGCGTCTTTTAATTTCATGGCTGCAGTCACCATCTGTAGTGATTTTGGAGCCCAGAAAAATAAAGTCTGACACTGTTTCCACTGTTTCCCCATCTATTTTCCATGAAGTCATGAGACCGGATGCCATGATCTTCGTTTTCTGAATATTGAGCTTTAAGCCAACCTTTTCACTCTCCACTTTCACTTTCATCAAGAGGCTTTTGAGTACCTCTTCACTTTCTGCCAAAAGGGTGGTGTCATCTGCATATCTGAGGTTATTGATATTTCTCCCAGCAATCTTGATTCCAGTTTGTGTTTCTTCCAGTCCAGCGTTTCTCATGATGTACTCTGCATAGAAGTTAAATAAGCAGGGTGACAATATACAGCCTTGACGAACTCCTTTTCCTATTTGGAACCAGTCTGTTGTTCCATGTCCAGTTCTAACTGTTGCTTCCTCGGTTTCTCTCTTTTCTTCCTTACTCTTGCCCTCTTTCTTCTGTTAAAATCACGAGGCTGAGATGAACGTCATACAACACCTCTGTGGTCGGGGTGTTCAGTACGGCTGTTCTCTTGCTCTCTGTACATCCGCTGCTCAGCCGGTGTCACTGCTTCCCTCACATGACTGTCCAGCCCTCCCAATTACAGGGCTTAATCTGTCCCTGGAAACTGATGAGCCCGTCTGACACCAGTTTCCCCTATATGGTAGCCTCCTTTTCCCTTGAGTAGCCAAGACTGGTGCCATGCCACGCCCATAATCTGCCACACACGGTGGGATGTCACTCCAGGAGCCTTTGTGAAGTCCATCATCTAATAAACCACCCATATTGTAAAAGGGAAAAGCAAATCCTGACTCTGTGTTGAATCCGTTTAACTTAAACTTTGCTTTTCATTATTTTTGTTATTGTAAACACTAAAAGCATGCTGTCTATAGCTGTAAGTGTACATAATGGCCTGATTCAGGGAACCCTGCCCCTCTGCCTGAATGTTAAAGTGTGTTTGGCCAACTAATGGGGAGACAGTCTGACCCTGCCCACCTGTGAATGGTTGCAGAAAAAAAGAAATTAACACATCCTTTCCCTGATGTGGGCCAAGCAAGAGATGTCTTGCAAGACTAATAGCCTTTTTACTTTACTTCCTCCCCTCCTCCCCTCCTCTGCTCTATAAAAGAAACTAACATCCAGACCCCGATATGATGGTACTATAGGGCACTAGCCCACCTTCTCCTCAGATGCCTAGTTTTCTGAATAAACTCACTATCCTTTGCCTCAACATCTCATCTCCCAATTACTGACCTGTTGTGCTGTGAACAGATTGAGCTTGGACTCAGTTACAATATCTTTGTCACTGTCTCTGGGCTATTTCTTCAGTCTGGAGGCTGGGTAACTTCAAGGCTTCCAGGCCTGTGGGGGTACACTGCCCCCAATCCCTCCCAGCATCAGAGTCTTTTCCAATGAGTCAGCTCTTTGCATGAGGTGGCCAAAGTAGTGGAGTTTCAGCTTCAGCATCAGTCCTTCAAATCAACACCCAGGACTGATCTCCTTCAGAATGGACTGGTTGGATCTCCTTGCAGTCTAAGGGACTCTCAAGAGTCTTCTCCAACACCGCAGTTCAAAAGCATCAATTCTTGCCAACAACACATAAACTTCATTTATAATTATAACTCAACACTACCCCAACTTCATTTATAATTTGGAAAATTGATTTTAGCATTCAGTCGCTCAGTCATGTCTGACTCTTTGTGACCCCATGGACTGCAGTACTGACAAGTTAAACGTTGTAAAAAGACGGGAACTGGCATCCGCATACCTGTTCTTGCCATAACAGTAAAAAATACTTGGAAGTCTCTTTAGAGAAAGTGCAATATATATCAAATATGATAAATGTTGATTATCAGAGTTTGCTGTGTCAACATCCTAGCAAATTTTCCAGCAGAGTTACTTGTGGTCATAAAGATTACATTCTATCTTACATTTGTTTTCTTTGCACAGCTATTCCCTAACAGCAAACAAACTACAAGAATGAGTTGTTTTTCATGAGATCAATTTATCTACATTGTATAAAGAGCCATGCTTTTTCTTAGAAACGGAAAGCATCTAGCTCTCCTCTGGGTTCAGGGCTTTTAAAGAAACAATTCCCCCCTTTTCCTTCTAGCAGCCCATGTTCTGAGACTAAGTGGACTGCTTGCCTCTCCTACATGGTCTCTTCTTGCAGCATGGTAATCAGTCACTTTGCAGAGTTATTTGTGAAAAAAAGTCTGTGCTCTTCCCTAGAGATTCATAGAAGAGACTTTTTAGACTATTTGAGTCACTGTACAGTGTCTTTGAATTTCTGAGAAGTCCTACATAAGGAGAGAGAAAGGGACAAGAAATGGAATACTTCCATAAACAAGAATGTCACAATCATCAGCAATTACAGCTCTCCAACATGAACCAGTGAGCCCTGAGGAAAATTGGGATGTGAAAACACAGGGTACTGACCCTAGATGGCTGAGGTGCATATCAAAGAAATGATTTCAGTGAGCACAGACTGTTGAATACACAGAGAAGTGCTAAATTCCTTAACTTGACATATCTGGTTTCTTTAATGGTAATGTTCTGGACTACCTGCCCTTTGTTTCAAAAACTCCCAATATCCTGGCTCCTGCCCTTGACTCCTGCTATGGTCTCTCAGAGCCATCTGAAACGCTGTCTCCCAGGTCGCAGTCCTCATTTTGTCCCGAATGAAACTTATCTTGCAACCCTCACACTGTGCATTTCTTTAAGTCAACAGGGAACTTGATTTAATCACCAGTAGTTTCCAGTTTGCTGAGAGAACTGAATCTAATGAGCAGATTCAGCTGAGCAGGAAAGCAGGCAATGGTTCCCAAACTTAAGCATGCATCAGAACTACTTGGAGGGCTGTTGAAACACCCACACTGGGCCACCCCCTCCCCCACCAACTTCTAATTCAGTATGTCTAGGGTCAAACCCAAGGAATTACATTTCTCACAAGTACCTGGAGACTCTGATGCTGCTGATTTTAGCACCACACCTTGATAACCACTGCTTTAAAAAATTGGTGCTTTCAGGACTTCCTTGGTGTTCCAGTGGCTAAGACTCCATGCTCCCAAAGCAGAGGACCTGGATTCCATCTCTGGTTGGGGAACTAGATCCCACTTGCTGCAACAAAAAATCCTGCATGCAGCAGTGAAGACCTGGCATATTCAAATAAATAAATACTTAAAAAAAAAAAAGGTGCTCTATAAATCCACTAGTTTGTGAGTTCCCTCAAATATAACATTTTCTTATCATTCTTTATCTCACTGAACACACTGTGTTGAACATAAATTCTCAGCAAATTGACATTTGCTAAACATTTCACTCAGGCATCATGTAGAGAACCCTTAGATTCATATCAAAGCCCAGATTTTCCTGTTTTTCTAATTGCCCCTATTCTATTAACTATTTTTTATCGTGAAGACTCTTGAGAGTCCCATGGACTGCAAGGAGATCCAACCAATCCATTCTAAAGGAGATTAGTCCTGGGTGTTCTTTGGAAGGGATGATGCTAAAGCTGCAACTCCAGTACTTTGGCCACCTCATGTGAAGAGTTGACTCATTGGAAAAGATTCTGATGTTGGGAGGGATTGGGGGCAGGAGGAAAAGGGGATGACAGAGGATGAGATGGCTGGATGGCATCACCAACTTGATGGACGTGAGTTTGAGTGAACTCCGGGAGTTGGTGATGGACAGGGAGGCCTGGCGCACTGCAATTCATGGGGTCACAAAGAGTCGGACATGACTGAGCGACTGAACTGAACTGAATTAATTGTCTTTACATTATTAATTAATGTTTAAAATTATCATGATTATGTGTTCACCTTTTATTATCATCCTCCTCTCATACACTTGCACTAATTTTTAGTACACAGTAGTTTAGTATGTCGGAGAAGGCGATGGCACCCCGCTCCAGCACTCTTGCCTGGAGAATCCCATGGACGGAGGAGCCTGGTGGGCGGCAGTCCATAGGGTTGCTAAGAGTCAGACACGACTTAGCGACTTCACTTTCACCTTTCACTTTCCTGCATTGGAGAAGGAAATGGCAACCCACTCCTGTGTTCTTGCCTGGAGAATCCCAGGGATGGCTGAGCCTGGCGGGCTGCCCTCTATAGGGTCACACAGAGTCGGACACGACTGAAGTGACTTAGCAGCAGCAGCAGCAGCAGTTTAGTATGCTGCTCCCCTCTCCCCTCTCCTCCCTTCTCCTCCCCTCTCCCCATGTCCATAAGTCTAACTCTATGTCAGTTTCTCCATTGCTGCCCTGTAAATAAATTCTTCAGTATCATTTCTCTAGATTCCGTATATAAGTGTAAGAACACAATATTTGTCTTTCTCTTTCTGACTTACTTCACTCTGTATAACAGGTTCTACGTTCATCCATCTCATCAGAACTGACTCAAATGCGTTACTTCTTATGGCTGAGTAATAATATTCCATTGTGTATATGTACCACCAGTTCTTTGTATACTCATCTGTTGATGGACATCTAGGTTGCTTCCATGTTCTAGCTATTATAAATAGTGCTACAATGAACAGCGGAATACCTGTGTCTCTTTCAATTTTGGTTTCCTCAGGGTATATGCCCAGGAGGGGGATTGCTGAGTCGTACGGTGGTTTTATTCCTACTTTTTTAAGGACTCTCCATACTGTCTTTTGTAGTGGCTGATTCAATTTATATTCCCACCAACAGTGCAAGAGCATTCCCTTTTCTCCACACTCTCTCCAGCATTAATTGTTTGTGGACTTTTTGGTGATGGCTATTCTGACTGGTGTGAGGTGGTATCTCATTGTGGTTTTGATTTGAATTTCTCTAATAATGAGCAATGTTGAGCATCTTTTCACGTGTTTGTTAGCCATCTGTACATCTTCTTTGGAGAAATATATGTTTAGGTCTTTTTCCCATTTTTTGATTGGGTTGTTTGTTTTTCTGGTATTGAGGTGTATATATGAGCTGCTTGTATATTTTAGAAATTAATCCTTTGCCAGTTGTTTCATTTGCTATTATTTTCTCCCATTCTGAGGGTTGTCTTTTCACCTTGCTTATAGTTTCCTTTGCTGTGCAAAAGCTTTTAAGTTTAATCAGGTTCCACTTGTTTACTTTTGTTTTTATTTTCATTACTCTAGGAGGTGGGTCATAGAGGATCTTGCTTGGATTTATGTCATCGAGTGTTGTGCCTATGTTTTCCTCTAAGAGTTTTATAGTTTCTGGTCTTACATTTAGGTCTTTAATCCATTTTGGGTTTATCTTTGTGTAGGTGTTAGGAAGTGATCTAATTTCATTCTTTTATGTGTAGCTGTTCAGGTTTCCCAACACCATTTATTGAAGAGGCTGTCTTTGCCCCATTGTATATTCTTGCCTCCTTTGTCAAAACGAAGGTACCAATAGATGCATGGGTTTATTTCTGGGCTTTTTTGTGCCAGTACCATACTGTCTTGATGACAGTAGCTTTGTAGTATAATCTGAAGTCAGGAAGGTTGATTCCTCCAGTGCCATTCTTCTTTCTCAAGACTGCTTTGGCTATTTGGGTCTTTTGTGTTTCCATATGATTTGTGAAATTTTTTGCTCTAGTTCTGTGAAAGATGCCATTGGTAATTTGATAGGGATTGCATTGAATCTGTAGATTGCATTTAGTAGCATAGTTATTTTCACAATATTGATTCTTCCTACCTAGGAATATGGAATAGCTCTCCATCTGTTCATATGATCTTTGATTTCATTCATTAGTGTCTTATAATTTTCTGTGTAGAGTTCTTTTGTCTCCTTAGGTAAGTTTATTTCTAGATATTTAATTCTTTTTGTTGCAATGGTAAATGGGATTGATTCCTTAATTTCTTTAATTGATTTATCATTGTTAGTATGTAGAAATGCAAGTGATTTCTGTGTATTGATTTTGTATCCTGTAACTTGGCTAAATTCACTGATTAGCTCTAGTAACCCTCTGATACTATTTTTTAGGGTTTTCTATGTACAATATTCAGAGAAGGCAATGGTGCCCCACTCCAGTACTTTTGCCTAGAAAATCCCATGGATGGAGGAGCCTGGTGGGCTGCAGTGCATGGGGTCGCTAGAGTCGGACACAACTGAGCGACTTCACTTTCACTTTTCACTTGCGTGCATTGGAGAAGGAAATGGCAACCCACTCCAGTGTTCTTGCCTGGAGAATCCCAGGGACGGGGGAGTCTGGTGGGCTGCTGTCTATGGGGTTGCACAGAGTCGGACACGACTGAAGCGACTTAGCAGCAGCAGCATATACAATATCATGCCTTCTGCAAACAGTGAGAGATTTACTTTTTCTTTCCTGACCTGGATTCATTTTATTTATTTTTCTTCTCTGATTGCTGTAGCTAGGACTTCCAGAACTATGTTGAAAAATAGTGGTGAGAGTGGATACCTTTGTCTTCTTCCAGCTCTTAGGGGAAATGCTTTCAGTTTTTCGCCATTGAGAATAATGTTTGCTGTAGGCTTCTCATATATGGCCTTTACTATCTTGAGGTAGATTCCTTCTATGCCCATTTTCTGAAGAGTTTTAATCATAAATGGGTGCTGAATTATGTCAAAGGCTTTTTCTGCATCTATTGAGATGATCATATGGTTTTTATCTTTCATTTTGTTAATATGGTGTATCACACTGATTGATTTGCATCCCTGGAATAAACCCAACTTGGTCATGCTGTATGAGCTGTTTGATGTGTTGTTGAATTCTGTTTGCTAAAATTTTGTTGAGGATTTTTGCATCTATGTTCATCAGTGATGTTGGCCTGTAGTTTTCTTTTTTGTGTGTTGTCTTTGTCTGGTTTTGGTATCAGGATGATGGTGGCCTTATAGGATGAGTTTGGAAGTGTTCCTTCCTCTGTGATTTTTTGAAAGAGTTTCAGAAGGATAGGCATTAGTTCTTCTCTAAATGTTTGAGAGAATTCTTCTGTGAAGGCATCTGGTCCTGGGCTTTTGCTTTTTGGGATATTTTTGATCACAACTTCAATTTCAGTGCTTGTAATTGGGTTGTTCATAATTTCTATTTCTTCCTGGTTCACTCCTGGAAGATTGAACTTTTCTGAGTCCATTTCTTGCAGGTTATCCATTTTATTGCCATATAGTTGTTCATAATACTCTTTTATAATCCTTTGTATTTCTGTATTGTCTGCTGTAACCTCTCCTTTTTCATTTCTAATTTTGTTGATTTGATGCTTCTTTCCTTTTTTATTGATGAGTCTGCCTAAAGGTTTGCAATTTTGTTTATCTTCTCAAAGAACTGGCTTTTGTTTTATTAATCTTTAATATTGTTTCTTTCATTTCTCTTTCATTTATTTCTGCTCAGATCTTTATGATGTTTTTCCTTCTACTAATTTTGTTTTGTTTTTTGTTTTTTTTTTGTTCTTCAATTTCCATTCATTTTAGGTGTAAAGTTAGGTTGTCTATTGGATATTTTTCTTGTTTCTAGATGTAGGGTTAGGGTTAGTGTTAGGATTGTATTGCTATAAACTTCCCCCTTAGAACTGCTTTTCCTGCATCCTATAGGTTTTGAGTTGTCATGTTTTGTCATTTGTTTTTAGAAAATTTTTGATTTCCATTTTAATTTCTTCAGTAACCTGTTTGTTATTTAGAAACGTGTTGTTTAATCTCAATGTGTTTGTGTTTCTTACAGTTTTTTTCCTTGTATTTGATATCTAGTCTAATAGCATGTGGTCAGAGAAGATGCTTGATACGATTTCAATTGTCTTAAATTTACTGAGGTTTGATTTGTGATCCAAGATGTGGTCTATCCTGGAGAATGTTCCATGTGCACTTGAGAAGAAGGTATATTCTTCATTTGGATGGAATGTCCTGAAGTCATCAATGAGATCCATCTCATCTAAAGTATAATTTAAGACTTGTGTTTCTTTTTTAATTTTCTGTTTTGATGATCTGTCCATTCATGTGAGTAGGGTGTTCAAGTCTTCTACTATTATTGTGTTACTGTCAACTTCTCCTTTTATGTCTGTTAGTGTTTGTCTTATGTACTGAGGTGCTCCTGTGTTGGATGCATAGATGTTTACAATTGTTATGTCTTCTTTTTGGATTGATCACTTGATCAATATGTAGTATCCTTCCTTATCTCTTGTAATATTCTTTATTTTAAGGTTTATTTTGTCTGATATGAGGATTACTACTCCAGCTTTCTTTTGCCTCCCGTTTTCATGGAATATATTTTTGCATCCTCTCACTTTCAGTCTATATGTGTCTTTAGGTCTGAAGTTGGTTTCTTGTAGACAGCATATATACGGGTCTTGTTTTTGTATCCATTCAGCCAGTCTTTTGGTTGGAGCATTTAATGCATTTGCATTTAAAGTAATTATTGATATATATGTTCCTATTGCCATTTTCTTAACTGTTTGGGGTTGATTTTGTAGATCTTTTTTCTTCTCTTATATTTCTTGACTATATAAGTCCCTTTAACATTTGTTGTAAAGCTGGTTTGGTGGTACTGAATTCTCTTAACTTTTGCTCATCTGAAAAGCTTTTGAATTCTCCATCAATTTTGAATGAGATCCTTGCCAGGTACAGTAATCTTGGTTATAGATTTTTCCCTTTCAATACTTTAAATATATCCTGCCATTCCCCTCTGGCCTGCAGAGTTTCTGCTGAAAGATCAGCTCTTAAGCGTACAGGGTTTCTTTCTTATTTTACTTGCTGGTCCTCCCTTGCTGCTTTTAATATTATTTCTTTGTGTTCAGTCTTTGTTAGTTTGATTAGTATGTGTCTTGGCATGTTTCTCCTTGGGTTTATCCTGTATGGGACTCTTTGCGCCTCTTGGACTTGATTGACTGTTTCCTTTTCCAATGTGGGGAAATTTTCAACTATAATCTCTTCAAAAATTTTCTCATACCCTTTCTTTTACTCTTCTTCTTCTGTGACCTCTGTAATTTAAATCTTGGTGCATTTGATATTTTCCCAGAGGTCTCTGAGACTGTCTTCAGTTCTTTTCATTCTTTTAGCGGTATTTTGCTCTTCAGAAGTTATTTCCACCATATTCTCTTCCAGCTCACTGATTTGTTCTTCTCCTTCAGATATTCTGCTTTTCATTCCTTCTAGAGTATTTTTAATTTCAGTAATGATGTTGTCTCTGTATGTTTATTTTTTATTCTTTTATGTCTTTGTTAATTGATTTTTGCATTTTCTCCATTTTGTTTTTAAGGTTTTTGATCATCTTTACTATCATTTTTCTGAATTATTTTTCAGGTAGTTTCCCTATTTTCTCTTCATTTATTTGGACTTCTGTGTTTCTAGTTTGTTGCTTCATTTGTGTCGTATTTCTCTGACTTTTCATAATTTTTTTTTAACTTATTGTGCTTGAGGTCTCCTTTTCCCAGGCTTCAAGGAAAGTTAAATTCTTTCTTGAAGAAGGTTGAATTCTTTCCTCCTTTTGGGTTCTGTCCTCCTAAGGTTGGTCCAGTGGTTTTCATAAGCTTTGTGTAAGTTGAGATTTCTGCTGAGCTTTTGTTTGTTTGTTTGTTTTTCCTCTGATGGGCAAGGCTGAGTGAGGTGATAATCCTGTCTGCTGATGACTTTGTTTGTGTTTTGTTTTGTTAGTTGTTTAGAGGTGTAGCACAGGGTGCTGCTGTTGGTGGGGTGATGCCGGGTCTTGTATCCAAATGGTTTTCTTTGTGTCCGTTCTCACTATTTGATACTGATTCCAGGGTTAGTTCTCTGCTATTCTAGGGTCTTCAAGTCAGTGCTCCCACTGCAAAGGCTCAGGGATTGATCTCTGGTTAGGAATGAAAGTTTCACAAATGGTTTGTTATGGCATTAAGTGAGATTAAAAAAAAAATATCCAAAAACGAGAAACCAAAAATGAACCTCAGACAAATGCAGTTACAAAATCAGGCAAATAGTAATTAAAATGATGGAATATGCACATATACACCCATGAGCAAAGTCAAAACAGCCCAGCAAAAATAAAGTACAGATCAACCTGGTGAACAGAGGAAATCAAAAATTATATATACCAGTTAAGAACAAAATAACTAAAGAACAAACTGGAAAGCAAAACTAAATCATAAACACAATGATAGTCACAAAATACTTAAAAAATTCAGAAATATGTAAAGAGGAAAATGATGCATAATTTTGGCTAATTTCCTTTCAGCCTTTTTGTCTTTGCATATATGTAACATAGCTGAGATCATTTCCATTCAGTACTGTTAATGAAGAAACATTTATACAATCAGTAACATAGCAAGAGACATAACAAGGCAGCCTTGTTCATGACAGCATCTGGGTGATTTATCATCTTTCCTGAGGTTGAAACAAACAAACAACAAGGAAAAAAGTGTTTGAAGTCACTCAACAATAATGGAAATTATTACTTATGTTTTTAAGTAATGAAAACTGTCATTATAGAACTTGATGAATCTCTTCCTACATGGAATGAGGGTTGGAGGGATTAATTTTACTTACACCTCTCCCTGCACAGTGTCACAATAGCAAAAATATTTCAAGCTTGGAATGGAAAAGAACCAATTATTGTTTTAATTGGTTATCATGGTTGGCAAGACAGTTCATTTGAAGTCTTAAGCATGTGGAATGAGAAATATAATTCCTGGTATGTGAAGGAAGTTGTAGGAAAAATTAAACTGCTAATAGAAGCACTCTGAGGCATGTTTTGTAAGTCTATAAAATATACCTAAGTAGTTTCCTGGCCCGCTCTTGAAGTTAAAAAAAAAAATCATATTTTGAGCTCTGAGTTTTTATTCATTCTTTTAAAATATTCTATTCTAGGGACTTCCCTGATGGTCCAGTGGCTAAGACTCCACACTCTTAATGCAGGGGGTCTGGGTTCAATCCCTGGTCAGAGAACTAGTTCCCACATACTGCAGCTAAGAGGTCACATGCCCCAGCTAAAAATCTCACACGCTGGAACAAAGAACCTGCATACCTCAACTACAACCCAGGGCAGACAAATACAAAAATAAACATTAAAAAATAATAGTAATAGAAATAAAATGCAATTTTATTCTAGTTCATTGTCTATTTTAATCCTAGAAGAGTTGATAGCAACCTTCCTCAGCTATCTGAGAGTGTCTTTTAGTAGCATTCCATACGGAAGAAAATTAAGCTGGCTATAAATGTCAAAATAACAGCCATCCCTTTTCATAATTCCACTGTCCTTGGGCTCCTATGGTGACAGCTGAAAAGTCTGTGGACAACCTGTCTTTAAATTTTGCAACTTTCCATAAATTTGTCTTTACTAGCTTGATGATTGTTTTTAATACATTTGAATATTTTAAATCTGAACATTCAGATCATTTTTCAACCCTGACAGTTTTGATAGTTTCTTTTCTCACTTTTCTGTTCGTTTTTTACTGAGTAGCAGTCACTATGCACTGCTGGAAATGCCACAGCATGCACAATAGAAAGATCCTTGTTGTAATGGATCCTTATGCTTATTCTATGAGAAGTAGATGGACCATAAACACAGGGGAGAAAAACAGGGAAGTTGACAGAAAGCACTGATGAGAAAAGAGGGAGGCGGTGCTCAGTTTTAAACAGAGGTATAAGAAAAGCCTTTCTGAAATGTAACATTTGTGTGGAGGCATGATGGTTGTGGTGACTGTTCTAATAAATAAAAGAAAGCCAGAAAGTCCTGAGCACAGTGAATATGACATCAATTCCTAGAAGCTAAGGTTTGAGAGACAGGCTGGGTCCAGCTTACAAAGGATCTAATGGGACCTGCAGAGAGATGGAAAGCCATTGAAGGGTTTTACAAAGTGGAAACCTCTGATTCAGTCTACATTCTCTAAATATTTAGCCTTGTTGGTATATCATGAGTGGTTATCGATAGGAAAGAAGTAGGAGGAGGTGTGGTTAGGGTGAGAACTCATGACACAGTTCAGGTGAGAAGTGATGGTCATTTGAACCAGGGAGATGGTAGGCAACAGAGAACAGTGCATGGATTTAGGATGTGGTTTGGAGGAACGGCTGACAAGACTTGCTAATGGGGTTTGAGGAAAAGAAACTTTAAAAATTGTTGCATGGTTGTTTATTTGTACAAAGGAATGGATAGAGGAGACTGCTGCTGCTGCTGCTAAGTCACTTCAGTCGTGTCCGACTCTGTGTGACCCCATAGATGGCAGCCACCAGGCTCCCCCATCCCTGGGATTCTCCAGGCAAGAACACTGGAGTGGGTTGCCATTTCCTTCTCCAATGCAGGAAAGTGAAAGGTGAAAGTGAAGTCTCTCAGTCGTGTCCGACTCTTCACGACCCCATGGACTACAGCCTACCAGGCTCCTCCATCCATGGGATTTTCCAGGCAAGAGTGCTGGAGTGGGGTGCCATTGCCTTCTCTGATAGAGGAGACTAGAGGAGGGAAAAGCTTGGGTGGATGGGGAGTCAGGAGGTCTGGAATCCAGGCAGAGCATGGAGTGGAGTGCTGGATGAGATAAGAAGCATTACTAATGCTGAAAATGTAACTGGGAACTTTCGTGGTGGACCAGTGGTTGAGACTTTGCCTTCCAACGCAGGGTGCAAATGTGATCCCTGATTGGGAAACTAGGATTCCACATGCCTCTGGGCCAAAAATCCAAAACATTAAAAAAAGAAGTAGTATTGTAACAAATTCAATAAAGACTTTAAAAAATGGTCCACATCAAAAAATGTTTAAAAACATATAAGAAAATGTAGATGGGTTCACAGGTTGGAGCTCTCAGCACTCTTGAGGGATTGGTGGCATGGAGATCCCGGGTTGGGTGAGCTGGAATAATTAGAGGTGGTCATCAGAAAAAGGGGTACTTATTGTGATTTCGAAGGGGGAGAGCAGATGCCATAAACAAATCAAGTCAATGACCATATGCTTAGTCAAGGTAGGATACAATACATACATACATACATACATACAATACATACATACATACATACATACATACATAACTGGAGCTTAGAGGGTCCAAGAACTTGAAGGCCAAAAGGAATTATCCAAATGAATACTGAAAGCATCAACTATAATTGCAGAAATACTGATGGAGAGGGAGACACTGTCTTGTACACACACACACACACACACACACACACACACACACACAATGTGGATGACACATCATAGAGGGTAGCAAATTGCAGAGTTCCAAAACATGATTTTTAAAGAGGTTAAGATTTGCGAAGGAAAAAGAACTGAAGATGGTTTGGAAACAGCAATGGAGAATGAAGAGGCACTTTGCTTATCTCTGTGCACTGGGATACATGGTGCATGAAATGAAATACAGCCTTGACCTGAAAGAGTTGTTAAGTTAGGTGTCACCCTCAGGAAAAATTTCAGTAAGGAATGAATGTAGAGAAGATGCTGGTAACTGACCATGAATCCCAGAGGGCATACTAGGAAGATGTGAGAGGGCTTGCATTTGAGCTAATGTCTTATTACATAAATACTATCTTCTCCTGTTTGCATCAGTTTGTACTTTTGACTTTCACAGCAAATATTTAAATTTCTATAGCAGTGATTCTGCTTTTATTCCTTGTTCTGTATATTTGAATTATGCCATTTCTTTTTTCTTTGACATCCTGTCTCTCCTTCTTATCCTGCTTCTTTCTCCACTTTTCACTTCTTAGGGATTTCTGTTTTTACCAAGACAAATAAGATCTCCTGGGATGTTGAGATCACCCAATGTTTTTATATACTTGTGCTTCTTTTGAAAGGTTGTTTTCAGGGATTTGCTTCTCCTCTGTATTTTTAAGATGATGCTTATTTCCCCCCTTTAATTCTGTAATTTTATTTTGCAAATATAGAATGCTCTATCAGGGTTTCAGCCTTACTCAGTTTTCTTTTCCAATAGTCCTTAGGTCAGGAACACAGGACGGGTCAAGGTAGACTCTAACTGGACACTGGGCAGGACCCCACGCAGGCGTCAAAGGACACAGAACAGCAAGGTGCTGAGAGCACAGTCCAAAACGGGGTGTGTTGATTAATCAAAGAGAGACATTGGCTCCTCCTGAATTTAGACCGAGAACTGGAGGGGACAGACAAGGCTATTGGGAAAGGGTTGGCCAGTTAGTAGTGAGAGGAGAGCTGGTGACCGTGCAGGGCCATGAAAAGAAACGGTTTGTTACCAGTCTGCCTCTTTCACCAAAGGCTTGTCTGCCTCATTTTACTCATCCTTGCAACAAATCCTTATTTCTAAGGGTCTGACTTGTACAGGTTCTTAGATTTACAGATTAAGGGTAGGTTGACATATGTAGTTTTAATAATTGTATGCTTTTTTTGAATACTCATCCCCTATAGTGTTCTGGGGTGGGTAAGATTATAGTTTATGATATACTTTTTTTTTTTTTTTTGTATAAATGCTGCAAACCAGGCAGCTGGCTGCCCCCACAATCATCATTACAATAAACATTAGCATAACGAAGTCTGAGAAAACTTGGGTTAAGAAAACTGCTTTGACAACATGGATGGAACCAGAGATTATCATACTAAATGAATCAAGTCACTCAGAGAAAGACAAATACTGTATGATATCAATTATACATGGACTCTAAAATATAGCATGAATGAACTTGTCTATGAAACAGACTCTCAGACATAGAGAATAGACTTGTGGTGTGTGTGGGGGGGGGCGCATGAGGGGCGAGATGGAATGGGAGTTTGGTATTAACAGATTAAGTTTTTATATATAGGTGGATAAACAACAAGGTCCTGCTGTAGAGCGCAGGGAGCTACATTCCATGTTTTGTGATAAACCATAATGGAAAAGAATATGAAAGAGAATATATAAATGTATACCTACATCACTTTGCTGTGCAACACAAATAAGCACAACACTGTGAATCGACTATACTTCAACAAAATAAATTTTTAAAAAGAAAACAGCTCTTTAAAATGAACCTGTTTGTTTTGCAGTCACTTGAGCACAGAATCCTGTACTTCATTTGTACTTTTATGCAATATCTGATATCTTACAGTCATTTTTTTAAGAGCATATGTACTTGGGGAAATGCCAGCTCAGTCAATTCCCTGCGTCCAAAAGTTTTTATTTTCTGGCATCAGCATTGGACTCATTTTCTGAACGTTAGAGTGAATTAGGGTACAAGCAAGCGCATAGATAATAACTGTAATTCTCAGAATGCCTGCATTGAGGAACTTTTCCTCTTTCTGCCAAGTCTACCTCGTGCTACAGGAACTGCAATTCCCATTAAGCAACCTGCCAGCGCTGACGCCCCGCCTAGTTCAGTCTCCTGATTTTGTTCTTGCTTTTCCTTGTTTTCTTTTCTCAAGCATTTAAGTCTCTCAATGGTATAGAAGAGAAGATTGATGAGATTATAAAAAGAGGTGGAGTCCACTGGCTCCTTAGACATGTAGCCATGACTTGAAAGGATGGCTGCTTTCTTTTTCTTTTTTTTGTTTATCTAAGGACTTTCCTGGCTCAGATGGTATAGCATTTGTCTATAATGTGGGAGACCCGGGTTCGATCTCTGGGTCGGGAAAATACCCTGGAGAAGGAAATGGCAACCCACTCCAGTACTATTGCCTGGAAAATCCCATGGATAGAGGAGCCTGGTAGGCTACAGTTCATGGGGTCGCAAAGAGTAGGACACGACTGAGCGACTTCACTTTAAAGACTTCCCTGGTGGCTCAGAAAATAAAGAATCTGCCTGCAGTGCCAGAGAACTGGATCCAGTCCCTGGGTTGGGAAGAGCCCCTGGAGGAGGAGGGTAGGGCAACCCAACAAGAGTTCAAGAAAGAGGGAAGCAGACAGGATTTTTTCAAACTATTTTAAGGCAATAGAGTTCCTGACATATCACAGGCTCTGCTACTAATTGGGCTTGCAGTCTAGTTCCATGGACTTTGAACCTAGAGGAAATAGTGGGTGGTCAGAGTCCGACAGGACTGAAGAGACTTAGCAGCAGCAGTCCCACTTAAAAAGGGGATCTGCTTTCAAGCTGTGTGTGTGTAACTTCCTAAGGATTTGAGGGAGACAGAGTAACTGCCTGTCAAACAATTGTCAAATTGGATTTTATACCTGGACCTGACTTTCAATAGCATCAACATTTTAAGCTAAAAAACTGAGATTCTGAATAGGCAATTTTACACATAAGAGAATAAATTGAACCTTATGAATATGTGATGGTGTGGTCTCAAAAGACCTGAAGGCATGCCACATGGGGAGATAAACCTCCTTCCCTAATATAAACAGAATATTATGATGCTATGGATATCTGAGGGTATACATGTTTGCATAAACCAATTCTTTCTTTTAAAATATTTCCCTATATACAGAAACAAATCATCACTAAAATTATGAAATCAAGAACTAAAACTCAAACTGTTAGTCGATATTAAGTAATGAAAAACCCAGAATGATTTTAAAAACTGATATAAGGATTAAGAAATACTGCAAAACTCAGTGAAACAGAAGAAAATGACAACCGACAAAACAGTTTCTCTTTATCACTTCAACATGTGTACCTGCTTTGAAATTTAAGTAGTGAACTTATTAATAACATTTTTAACCAGAATATGAAACTAAGCAACTGCTTTGGCAACATATGCAAACCAATTATTTTTCAAGAAATCTTAGTAAAGGAAACTTTGTGAGAAATGTAGAAGGGGTAACAATTAACCAGATGCCAGAAGAAGAAAATAATGAGTTGCTTTAATGTTATATATTTAAATGAGAATACTCTTGAAGTTCCCTTAAACCATTTAGTAACTTAAGCTAAAATGTCGATAATTTACCAAAGTCAAGAAAGATGTATTTCTATCTAAGTTACATTTTGGAATCACTAAGCTCTTTACATTTTGTTTTTAAGAATTTCCTTTTTCCACTGGGATTTTCTGAGAATTAATGAGAAAAAGCTGTGAAGTTTTTCTGGGGCCTGTTACTGAAAAGATAATAGGGGCTGTGTTTTGGTGTAGCCCTATTTCCTTCTGAGTTCTCTAGGGATTGAATGGAGAGTTGAATACTGTGGAGGGAAATAGGTGATCGCTTTGTTTTCAAGCATATTGGGGAAAATAAAAATTTTATTTACCAGGATATCCCCCTTTTCCCCTGGTGCCTCAGCTGGTAAAGAATCCGCCTGCAATGCAGGAGACCTGGGTTTGAGCCCAGGGTTAGGGAGATCCCCTGGAGAAAGGGAAGGATACCCACTCCAGTATTCTGGCCTAGAGAATTCCACGGACTGTATAGTCCATGGGATTGTAAAGAATCAGACAGGACTGAGCGACTTTCATTTTCACTTTCACTTTTCCTTTCCCCCTTCTTACCCCACCCCTCTCCACCTCACCACAGTCTGAGGCTTCAAGAAGAAAAAGAGCTTTCTCATTTTTCAGTTAAAAGTTAACACAGCCATAGCTGGCTTACTCTATTCTAATTAAACAGAACATTTCTGTGGATGATTCAGATTTTCTGTGGAATGTGGGGAGTGGAGAAAAAGGCAACATCATCAGAAATAGGTCTTTAAGATATTTTCTTTGGTTAATATAGTACATGACCATTCATTTGAGCAGAAATTATTCCCTTAGAAAAAAATTTCTTGATCCTACATTAAAGAAATGTGGAGAATATAATTGTGGAGGCCTATAGAATAATCTGCATAATAACCTTTTTACCTCTCCTCGACTTTAACTTAGTTTCCCAATATCCAAGAGGAAAAGTATTTAATGTTTCAAATATGATGGACCTGGATTTCCTGATAGTCCAGTGGTTAAGACTTTGCCTTCCAGTGCAGGGGGTGTGGGTTCAATCCCTGGTCGGAGCCAAGATCTCATATCCTTGGGGCCCCCCAAAAAAAACAAAACATGAAACAGAAGCAATGTTGAAGCAAATTCAACACAGACTTTAAAAATGGTCCACGTCAAAAAAATCTTTAAAAACATATAATAGACCATGGAGCTTTATGGAACTATGCAATGGTCCCATGGAAATGTGTCACTTGGTTCCATTAGCGCTACATGGAGAGTAACAGAATACACTTACCACCAAGGTTTCAGGGGAGCACAATGAACTCTTGAGGCTCCTTCCGGCCTGCCTCCTCCATGTCAACATGTAGTCTTCCCCAGTAAGGACAGCACTTTACTTGTTCAAGCTTCTGCAAAAATGACTATCAAACTGAAAAACATATATAGCAAATAAGAGTCTGTGTATCATGCATTATTCTAAGTACTTTATACAAATAAGTTAAAAAAAATCAACCCAAAGAGGTATGTACCATTCTTATTCCAGTATGTTAGGCAAAATTACCAGATGTTCTCTGAAATTCTCTTCTCCTGGTACCTCAGTCCTTTCACTGAGTACAGATGGTACCTGCAGCTTGCTTCTCACTCAGAATAGGGCAAAGGTGAAGAAATTTTGCAGGTGAAATGAAAAGGTCCCTAATCAGCTGATGTTGAGTTGGTGAAAAAGGAAAATCTCCTTGGTGAGCCTGACCTTATCAGGTGGGCCTTTTAAAAGAAGGTTCAGGCTTTTCCTGAGAGAAGGGACTGGAGGTGGGAGGGACTCTCTTTTCTGGCCTTGGAGCACTCATTCAGGTACTGTCTGTGGAGAGGCAGTCTCAAGATCCAAGGGTTTCAGTCTTTCAATGTCAAGGAAATGAACACTGTCAAGCACTTGAATAAGTGTTGAAGAGAATGGAGCCTGATTGACACCCCTGGGTTTGTGGCGACTTGTTACATAGCAGTAGATAATTAATACATCCCACTTTGGGTTTCCCAGGTGGTTCAGTGGTAAAGAATCCGACTACCAATGCAGGAGACACAGGAGACGTAGGTTTGATCTTTGAGTCAGGAAGATTCCCTGGAGTAGACAATGGCAGCCCACTCCAGTATTCTTGTCTGGGAAATCCCTTGGACAGAGGAGTCTGGTGGGTTACAGTCCATGGGGGCACAAAGAGCTGGGCACAACTGGGCACACACTGTAGAACATGCATCCCATTTCACAGACATGAAAACCAAAAAATAACTTGCAACTCGTTTGCAGCTAGTTTAATGGAAAACCAAGACTCAATCCCAGGCAGCCTGAATCCAGGGCTGCATGAGTTACCATTTTGCTTAAAAAAAATTTTGATTAAAACTTATGGGCAACAGAAGCAGCTATAGCAAATACATGACACTGAATGTGTAATACATGTTAAAACTGTGTATCAAATAGTAAAGCTTTCCAATAAAACAAAATTATTTTGAGCAGCAATGGACTTATTTTCTAAAAAAAATTATTTTGAGCAGTTAAGACTTTCATGATTGCAGACTACTGAAATTTAAAATAGGATATCTGTAAATTATTGACTGCTAATGATAAATGCAATTACCTGCCATGTCAGTAAATACTGTCATGATCATCAGCTACTGCAGCTACGGCTAAAGGTGAGCTGATGAGCCCTGAAGGGACTCAGAATGTGAAAACAGGATGCTGGCCCCAGAGAGCTGAGGTGCATATCAAAGGAATGATTGCAGGAAGCCCAGACTCTTGCATCTTCCCATACCTAGAAAAGCACTAAATTTCTTAACTTGGGATATCTGATTTTCTTTAATGAACAATAATCTTTTGATGTTCAGAAAACCTGCCCTTTATTGCAACACTTCTATATACCTTGGCTTCCCACCTCATATCCTCAGAGCAGTTCTCTCAGGGTTACTTGAGATTCTGCCTCCCAGACTTGAAGTCCTAAAAATTCCTGACATTTACATTGTGAATAATTTTTTTTTTTAGTTGACACTGATTATATTGTATAATTAAAACTTCTTTTCCTCAAAGTTCTTTTACTTTCTACATATAAAATCTCATTTGACAATTTTAATAAGATTAAAATTTCTGCTTAAAATTATACTGTACCTAATAAAATGGAAATCTAACTTTAAAAATAGAAATATTTATGGTAGACCCTTGTGGCTCAGCTGGTAAAGGATCTACCTGCAATGCTGGAGACCTGGGTTTGATCCCTGGGTTGGGAAGATCCCCTGGGGGAGGGAAAGGTTACCTACTCCAGTATTCTTGCCTGGAGAATTCCATGGACTGTATAGGCCATGGGGTTGCAAAGAGTCGGACACGACTGAGTGATTGTCACTGTCATTGTCTGCAACGTTAGGGTTTTCCAGATGATGCAGTGATAAAAAATCCACCTGCCAGTGCAGGAGACACAGGAGACATGGGTTTCATCCCTGAGTTGGGAAGCTCCCCTGGAAAAGGAAATGGCAACCCGCTCCAGTACTCTTGCCTGAAGAATTCCATGGACAGAGGAGCCTGGTGGGCTACAGTCTACGGGGTCTCAAAGAGCCAGACACAACTGAGTGACTGAACACACACGCACAGAATTCAGTGTTAAGGGGCAAAGCGGCTTATTTAGGAATGAGATAGCTACCAAAGAAGTATTTTTATATAGTAAAAATTTCAAAAGGCATTTGAGTCTCACAAGGGATTTTTCTTGACATTTAAGATTCCTTTGTCTTTGAAAGCAGAAAGACCTATTTTTAAGCCCTTTGGTATGGTACTGAGAGCTTCAGTTAATTAAAATTAAATGGTCTATTGTAAACTGATAGGCTGTGAGCAGTTTTGCTTTAAGTATAAATTGCTTTCTTTTGAGTTAATATATGAACAATATTTTTGTGTAAAGCTTTAAATTAAAGCACGCCATTCTGATTTATATGTGACAATGATGGTTAGTGAGTCTTAAAAAAACCTTTAATGTTTCAAGGACTTTAGCACTAGGATAGTCAGGATAATAAGCCCACTAACATGACAAAATACCTCAAACTCTGGCCTGAATGTTTAATGCATGCATGTTTAACGCCATGCTCTATTTTTAGTCAACTTCTCACTTAAAAAGGCTTTGATAAGCCATTAACCTCAGTTCCACTTGCAATAAAATACTAATTAAACACTTGTGGAGTACCTCATTTCCTGTACAAATGAAGTTGGCATGGTAAACCAGTTACTGAATGAATATAGCTGTAACACAGCAGACCCCTATGGGGCCTTCCTGTATGTCTGCTTCCTCTCTGAAGTACCAAGATAATGGTGAAAGTGAAAGTGTTAGTCACTCAGTCATATCTGACTCTTTGGTCAGATGGTAAAGATAATAGTATCTGATGCAAATTTCCCGGGTTGTTTTGCAGATGTGAAAACCTCCCCCACCAATAACTACTGGCTGCTGCTGCTGCTAAGTCACTTCAGTCGTGTCCGACTCTGTGTGACCCCGTAGACGGCAGCCCACCAGGCTCCCCCATCCCTGGGATTCTCCAGGCAAGAGTACTGGAGTGGGTTGCCATTTCCTTCTCCAACGCATGAAAGTGAAAAGTGAAAGTGAAGTCACTCAGTCATGTCTGACTTAGCGACCCCATGGGCTGCAGCCCACCAGGCTCCTCCATCCATGGGATTTTCCAGGCAAGAGTACTGGAGTGGGGTGCCATTGCCTTCTCCGAATAACTACTTGAGGGCCCCCTTAACCCCTGTGACGCCAGCTGCTGCCTCATCATCTGCCATTTGGAGGACTGTGCACAGGCAGACCATGTACCCTGCAACTCCTGCCCCCCGCCCCACCCTTTAAAAATGCCGTGCCTAAACTCTTGGGGAGCTTGAGGCTTTTCAGGGCATGAGCCACCCCATCCCCTTGCTTGGCCTTGTGATAAACCTCTCTGTGCTCCAAAATCCTATGTTCCCCTTTGTTTGGCCTCACTGTGCATCAGGCACATGAACTTGCTTTAACAACAGGAAGAAGCTAACTCAAGCATGAAGGTGGGCTTTTGCAATATTGTGGGAACCCAATGAAATGCCCCCGAGAGGCCGGTGGAGAGAGGCAATTTGATGATTGTGCACCATGATATTCTGTTATCAGAGTAATAACCAAGTCTTTCTTGAACATCTGCTCTCTGCACAGCTTTATATTTGGCTTCTCTTTGCCCTGGCTCATTGAATGGGTGGCAACTGCATACACTTCTTGTCAATTAGTTTATGGTCTGAAGATTCCATCACAACTATACAGAATAAAGCATTTCATGAATTCTAGGATATTAAGGATGTCTCATGTTAAAGATTTCCACTCACCTTCACTTTTTTCCCTCTTAACCCTTTCTTCTCCCTCTGACCTACTCACTTACCTGCTCCTCACCCCTAACTACTGGGAGAAGATTCTTTTATAACCATGGCCTTAGGCTGGGCATGAGTAATGAATAGAGAAGTAATTGCTGAAGTTGAATTAACGGTGAAGAGTTTTCTGGACAAGACTCATATGTACATTGACCCACTTCTTGACTTTCGTGTTCAGCTGTGACAAGTCAGGGGAATTTTTTGATCCATTCTGTCTCCTCATCTGTGAAATAGGCTTATGGCCTTCACTCCATTTTATTCATTTTTAATGCCTTGAAAATATGACTGCAGATGATAACTTGGACTTCAGCCTGGTGTCTTTCATTTAGTAATTTCAGTCAATATGAACTCCAACTGAAAAATGACATAATGCCATTTTAAAATGCAGTGATGCTCATTTGCAAAGCCAAAGGGAAAGATCAAGTAAGATTATGCAAAAATGTCTCCGATTCTCAAGCAGGTATTTGCACAATTGGGTTATCAAATGAAGCTGACCTCAAGGGCTTAGCCTAGAACATAAACAGCTTGCATAAATTCTAGCAGTAGAGCTCCTCATGTGACCTTTCCTTTTTTAGAAAAAGACAAATCCTGGAGATTTCAGCAGAGATAGCAGAATTCACAGAGCTGTCTCTGAAGCAGATTTAATTTAAAAGCCTTTATGCTAAATAAAACCACCTTACTAGTAGTATAATTTTTGCCTATAGCCTTCTACATTTCTTCTATTCATTACTGGCATAAATTATGTGAATTATTTTATAGTTTACCGGTTTTTTGTATTTACAGTAAAACATGGATTTTAATTTCATTGATTCAGCAGTGAAAGTAACAGAAGGCTCAATGTTCCAGGCCAAAGATTCATCAAAGATTGCCTCTTTATGAAGGTTTTCCCTCTGTGAGGGTTATCTTCTTCACAGGGCTGTCTTACTTATTTTTCAGTGATTCTCAAACACTAATGTGTGTGTGAAGAAATTACCTGGAGGACATGCTAAAACACTGATAACTGAACCTCACCCCTAAAAATTGTCTGTATTCCATCTGGTATGGGCTCGAGAATTTGCATTTATATAAAATTTCCAGATTCTTCTGGTCTGACATAAAGTTGAGAACTACTGCTACATCAGCTTTGCTGCATTTGTGCAAGCTAATTTTTATGGAAAAAAAATTCTATTCAGTAGCATGTTGACTCATACAGTCTATTTTTAAAAAATTATCCCATATGGAGAATTACTCTTGCAATGTGACCTAGTAATAATAATAAATAATATTTGTTTTTAAATTACCATCTATCTTAGAAAGATATTGGTATATCCTGTCTTCACTGCAGCATTATTTACAGCAGCCAAGCATGGAAACACCTTACACATGCATATATATATACATGCAAACATCCATTGTTGCTCAGTTGCCAAGTCATGTCTGATTCTTCACGACCCCATGGACTACACTTGCATGCATACACAATAGAATATTATTCAGTCATAAAAGATGGGAAGCCTGCTGTTTTCAACAACATAGATGCACTTTAAAGGAATTATGTTGAATGAATTATCCGCCAGAGAAAGACAAATATTGCATTATCTCACTCACATGTGCATCTAAAAAATTCGTAGATATATAAAGCAGATTGGTGGTTGCCAATGGCAGGGCATGGGGGTTGCACCTGGGTAAGATGGGTAGAGGGAGCCATCTTTATAGCTGAAAGGAGTTAAAAAGGAGTGATCTTTATAACTGAAAGACATAAACTTTCAGTTAGAAGATAAGTAAGTCCTGAGGATGTAATCCACAGCATGGTGACTACAGTTAACAATATTTTATTATATATTTGAAAGTTGCTAAGAGAGTAGATCTTATGAGATCTTACAAGCTCTCACCATAAGAAAAAGTGTAACTGTGGGAAGATACATGTTAACGAAATTTGTGGTAATCAGTTTGCAATAGACAGCCATATCAAATCATATTGTACAGCTAAAAAATACCATGTTATAGATCAACTATATCTTGAATAAATTGCTATCTGCTATGCATGTCTGTGGAGAAGGCAATGGCACCCCACTCCAGTACTCTTGCCTGGAAAATCCCATGGACAGGGGAGCCTGCTAGGCTGCAGTCCATGGGGTCACAAACAGTCGGACATGACTGAGCGACTTCACTTTCACTTTTCACTTTCATGTATTGGAGAAGGAAATGGCAACCCACTCCAGTGTTCTTGCCTGGAGAATCCCAGGGATGGGGGAGTCTGGTGGGCTGCCGTCTATGGGGTCGCACAGAGTTGGACACGACTGAAATGACTTAGCAGCAGCAGCATGCGTGTCTGTATTCATTTAAATATTATAATAATGCTATAGGGTTGTTACTATTATCTGATTTACAGATGAGAAAAGTGTATCATAGAGAGTTTAAGGTCACAGTTAGGAGATGGTATATCAGATTTGAACTTTATTATTTTTATTATATATTATAGTTATATATTATTATAATATGTTATTGTAACTCCAGAGTGCCCACCCTTAACTACTAGACTATTGCCATGGACTGATTTATGTCCCACTAAAATTCGTATATTGAAATCCTAACCTCCAAAGAGCTATATTTAGAGATAGGATTCTTAGGAGTTAATTAGGGCTAAATAAGGTCATACGGGGTCTTTCCAGGTGGTGCTAGTGGTAAAGAACGTGCATACCAATGTGGGAGACTGAAGAGACTCGGGTTTGATCCCTGTTCTGGAGAGATCCCCTGGACAAGGACACAGCAACCCACTCCAGTATTCTTGCTTGGAGAATCTCTTGGAAAGAGGAACCTGGCAGGCTACAGTCCATAGGGTTGTACAGAGTTGGACACAACTGAAGCAACTTAGAAGGCACACAGGGTCACATACAGTGAAAGCAGCTCAGTCGTGTCTGACTCATTGAGACCCCATTCCAGGCCATGGAATTCTCCAGGCCAGAATACTGGAGTGGGTAGCTGTTTCCTTCTCAGATGGGATCTTCCCAACCCAGGGATGGAACCCAGGTCTCCCACATTGCAGGTGGATTATTTACCAGCCGAGCCACAAGGGAAGCCCAAGGTCACACTTCAGTTCAGTTCAGTCGCTCAGTCGTGTCCAACCCTTTGCGACCCCATGAATCGCGGCATGCCAGGCCTCCCTGTCCATCACCAACTCCTGGAGTTCACTCAAACTCACCTCCATCGAGTCAGTGATGCCATCCAGCCATCTCATCCTCTGTCATCCCCTTTTCCTCCTGCCCCCAATCCCTCCCAGCATCAGAGTCTTTTCCAATGAGTCAACTCTTTGCATGAGGTGACCAAAGTACTGGAGTTGCAGCTTTAGCATCATTCCCTCCAAAGAACACCCAGGGCTGATCTCCTTCAGAATGGACTGGTTGGATCTCCTTGCAGTCCAAGGGACTCTCAAGAGTCTTTTGCAACAGTTCAAAAGCATCAATTCTTTGGCACTCAGCCTTCTTCACAGTCCAACTCTCACATCCATACATGACCACTGGAAAAACCATAGCCTTGACTAGATGGACCTTTCATGCCACCACCCAGATCTCAGACTTCCAGTCTTCAGACCTATGAGGAAAAAAATTTCTATTTTTTTAACCATCCAACCTATGGTATCTTTTACAGCAGCCCAATCCAAGACAACCATTTTGCCCTCAAAATATATAATTTATTTATAAATTTAATCTATGCTTCAAAATTGCATTTTCTGTAATCTTCTTGAATGGTATTAATCTTTCTAGTCTCTATATATTTGTCTTCAAGTAAGTAAAGGCAAAATACACTGTATTCTTATTCATAAGAAAAGCCTGTGCTAATATCCATGATTTCCTTGGTCCCTTGAAGTGTGAGTATCTGAATAGCAAAGGCATTAGGGATCATTTTAATCTGGTACTTCTGGAATAAGAGAAGGAAAGATATTATTATATTTGCTTTCTCTCTAGCACATCTCCTCGCTATGAATTTCCTTGCCATTTCTGCTGCAATTTTTTTCCTTAAAAAAAAAAAATGCAATTGATTTATAGTGTTGTGTTATTTTCTGCTGAATGATTAAAGGAATCAGCTATGCATATTCAGTCGTGTTCAGCTCCTTGCGACCCCATGGACTGTAGCCCACCAGTCTCTGCTGTTCATGGGATTTCCCAATCAAGACTAATGGAGTGAGTTGACATTTTCTACTGTAGTAGATCCTCCTGACCCAGGGATCGAACCCACGTCTCCTGTGTCTCCTGCATATGTATACATGAATCCACTCCCTCTTGGACTTCCCTCTCACCCTCCCCCACTCCATCCCACCCTTCTAGGTCCCATCTAGGTCATAACAGAGCACCAAGCTGAGCTCCCAGTTTTATATAGCAGCTTCCCACCAGCTAGCTATTTTGCACATGGTAGTATATTCATGTCAAACCTAATATACCATTTCATCCCACCCTCCACTTTCCCCACTGTGTCCATGTATCATTTTTCTACGTCTGTGTCTCTATTCCTGCCCTGGAATTAGGTTTCTGCTGTAATTTAAATCATCCTCCTTGGTTGGTGCAGAATTGTTTGATGGTTCAAATGGATTTTGAACTTCAAAGTGATGCTTTGGTTGTAGGCAAATTAATTCAGACTATTCAACACTCCACGTGCTCTTTATTGCTTGGAACTGGAAAGAAGTTTCCAGAGAAAACAGAGCTGGGTCATAAAACAGCAGAACGGCAGTTAACAAGTAGATGTCCTACACTTAACTGGGGTAGAAAGAGGAAAAACTGAGCCTGAAAGTGTTTATGAAATGCAGATGGAAATGGCTTGTGGCAGTGCAAATTAATCTGAATACAGAATCAACAAGAAATGTTGGGTTAACATATATACTCTGTCATCCATGGATTAACTCTATTTTTTCATTAAGTTATGTCATATCTATAGTAATGTGCATAAATGTTGAATGTTCAGCTCAGTAGATTTTACACTCAGCCTAATATTTTAGAACATGACTACAGAACACTTCCCATTTGGCAACCCCAAATACCACACCTCCTGTCACCATAGATTAGTTCTGCTCTCTTTGAACTTCACATAAGTACTCCTGTGTCTGGATTCTTTCATTCTGCTTAATGTCTGTGAGACATTTACAGCAGTTCATTCCTCCTTAAACTTCCAGTGATCCTGTAGTTTTCAAGTGTATGAATATATCACATTTTATTAATTTCTCTCTGGATGGTATTTACAGTTTTTACATGTTCTAAAGTATTTTGTTTGCTTGCATTTGCTTTTGATTTTGGTGAGAACATTTAAATTTAATTATACATGTTGTCAACTGGAGTCACCATGTAACACATTGGAGCCTCAGAGCTTGTGTCCTTCTTATTCATCTTATACCTGAAACTACATATTTTTTTCCTAGTCTTTCCCTGTTTCCCTCACCCACCCAGCCCCTAGTAATTACTGTTCAACTCTTTTTATACCTTGGATTTTTTTTTAATTTCATAGATAAGTAATACCATGCTATATGTGTCTTCCTCTGTCTAACTTATTTCAATTAGTACAATGCCTTGAAAATCCATCCACATTATTGCAAATGTCAAAATTTCTTTTTTTCGAATGGTTGGATAATATTCCATTGTGGATAATTATATATATACCACATCAGTTAGACTGTTTCTGTACCTTGGCTACCTAGAATAACCCCATATGGTAAAGATGGGGTGCAGATAATTCTATTTTCATTTTCCTGGATCTGTACCCAGAAGTGAGATTGCTGGATCATACAATAGTTTTCTTTTTTTTTGAGAAAACTTCATTCTGCTTTCCGTAGTGGCTGTACCAATTTACATTCCCTTCCTAGGCAGTGCACAAGTTTCCCTGTTCTCCACATTCTCACCAACATTTGCTGCCTCTTGTATTTTTGATGATAATCATCCTAACAGGTGTGAGGTGATATCTCATTGTCATTTTGACTTGCATTTCCCTGATGATTAGTGATGTGGAGTATCTTTTCATGTACCTATTGGCCCTGTGTATGTCTTCTTTGGGGGAAAAAAAAAAAAAGAATACTAGAGTATGTTAATATCATACTAACCTTTCTGTTCTAATTAACTTGCTAAAATGTAGTGAACTTCAGTTTGCATTTGTATCCTCATAGAAGCACTCTAAGATTTTTCAATTTGGTATCTTCTTTGGATGGTTAGGATGTCTGCTTTATTGCTGATTCTGACTGTATCCTAAAAACTTTGAGGTTAAAGATATTCCCAAGAACCTTGGGACTCTTCATTAACTGAGCCTCTTCTGAACCCATGGACCAATCAGCCCCTCCAGCCTGTTGTTGAAAGAAGCTCCTCACACATGTAAAGTTCTTAGACTCACAAAGACAGGCTTTGATAGACCTTATGTACTCAAGAATCTTCACAGCTTCTATTGGACATATTTTCTTTTTAGGAATGAAGTAAAATTCTCCCATTTTGAGCCATTCTTTTATGTAAATTCTACAGAATTAATGTAACATATTTTAAAAGATATAGTTTTATAAATATTTAATATTCTGCTAATTTGATTTTGAATTGCAAATTTCAAGTATTCTGTTTTTTGGGGGGAGTTATGTTTTCTTTTGGACTTGCCTGGTGGCTCAGATGGTAAAGAATCTGCCTGCAATATGGGAGACCTGGGTTTGATCCCTGGAGAAAGGAATGGCAACTCACTCCAGTATTCTTGTTGGAGAATTCCATGGACAGAGGAGTGTGGTGGGCTACAAGTCCATGGGATCACGAAGAGTTGGCAGGGGTCACAAAGAGTCGGACATGGCTGAATCACACACACACACACACACACACGTTTTATTCTTGTGCTTACTCTACTTTGTTTAAAAATTGTAAATTTTTAGAAGGATTTTATGAGTAAATTTAACGTACTGAAAATAAAAACTTTTAAAAAAAGAAAAAAAAAAACAACTGTGAGGTTAAGAAGTTCATATGTTTCTGCCAAATTTCCATACAAAGGAGGCTGCTTTGGGCTTTCTTATAGTGCTAACAGTAAGCCACTATGGTGGAAAACTAGAAGGAACAAGTTAAGGAGACTTTTGAGTTCCATTTGAAATGAGTTTCCTAGGCAGAATGTATGGGCAAGGTACTCATCTGCTTAATGCCTTACTCTTCCTGAGAGGGTGTTCTGCCCCATGTCAAGTGTTCCAGCATGATTCAGAAAATAAACGCACAACTTTGAGATTGGCTAGAATTGTCTTCCCATTTTTCTTTTTTTTTTTGGCATGTACTGTTCTTGTTAGCCATTTAAAAAGTAATGGCTCAAGAGGCATTAAAAATTATAAGTCTGGAACACAGTGCCACAGGTTTTGCCCAAAGCACATTTTTCTCACTCATATATCCATGGGCTAATCCAGGATGTAAATGCTGAGCGCCTCTGTGTGCTGGACACAGTGCCTGCCACTTCTTTCAAGCCCTGTGTATCCCCTGGGGAGGCAGAAAACTAGCGAGGTTAAACATGAATATGTATGCCTATGGCTGATTCATGTTGAGGTTTGACAGAAAACAACAAAATTCTGTAAAGCAATTATCCTTCAATAAAAAAAAAAGAATTATAAAAAAATGAATAAAATTTCACAGTGTGAAATGTTAAGAAAGAGAAATTGGGTTATAGAACAAACTGAGTCGAAAACTATTTTACATTGTTTGTTAGGAAAAATACTTTCATGAGTTGACATTTAATTAATACTCCAAGGACTTCATTAATGAAATAAGAAAAGATGGAAATAGGGCCCATAGAATGTTTATATATAAAGAGAGAGAATTTGTTAGTGAAAATGTAGAAAGACAATGTGGAGTTCATGCCTTGTTTGAATCCAACAGGGGAAAAGTGACATGTTTCATAGCAGTAGGCAGACATAATTATGTTGTGAGAAAAAGATATGGGGCAAAGCAAACAAGTAAATCACCATCAGGAATCACATGTGAGAAAAATACTTTTAATGTGCCTACTGGCACCTAGAAGCAAACAGAGTAAAAGCCTACTACATTTTTTAGAGAATTAGTTTGCTAAAGAAATAAAAAATCTAAGCAAAACAATTGGAGAAGGCAATGGCACCCCACTCCAGTGGGGTGTTTTGCCTGGAAAATCCCATGGATGGAGGAGCCTGGTGGGCTACAGTCCATGAGGTTGCTAAAAGTCAGACACAACTGAGCGAATTCACTTTCATGCATTGGAGAAGGAAATGGCAACCCACTCCAGTGTTCTTGCCTTGAGAATCCCAGGGATAGGGAAGCCTGGTGGGCTGCCGTCTATGGGGTCGCACAGACTTGGACACGACTGAAGCGACTTAGCAAGCAAAACAATAGCAACAAAAATTGTAACTATTCTAGCATCAAAAGAGCTCCAAGGGACCCACTTTTGCATAAGCAAGTCACACTGTGAAAGTTCTAGAAGCCTCAAAATATAGTGACCTAAAATAATGTGCCTTCAACAATTACTGCGATTGTGGTCAAGGAAGAAAATGGACAAGAAAGAATCTTCCAGAAGGTGAATCCAAGAGACACAGAAGAGATTTCTAATTAGAACTTTAGATAAATCACTTTCAGTTGATTAGATTGATTTGTTACTATACTGGGGGGAACTCTCATTGGAAATATTTTGTTCTTGTGAACAAAGAGAGAACTGGTATCTGTGGAAAAGCAGAGAAAATGACAACTTTTCTTTGCTTTTAGTTCACATAGCACCAGATCTGAATCCCAAGGATTGGACTTCACTTCATCTAAACATTCAGGAAGAACTGGAGTAGGGACTGAGTGGAATTGTGTTTTTTCTTCCCAGAGGGGGGGAAGTTCTCTAAATTTGAAGAAGAGAAGCCTGGACACTTTGTAATCAGAAGTGTAATCATTTATTTTATTAATAGGTAAGCTTGATTCTTTTGAAGGTTGCATAGAATTTTGTTAGACTATAAAGCAGTCATTGCTCTAGGAGAGTAGTGCTAGTCCTAAATTGTTGGGATATTGAGGGGAGCCTCAGAAGACTAAAGAAACAAGACAACTAAATAGACCTGGGATTTTCTTTTACTATAAAGGATGTTATGGGGACAATTAGCAACATTTGAATAAGGTTTGTAGAGCAGATCATAGTGTTGCATCGATATTACCCTGATTTTGAAAATAATACTAAAGTTATATGAGAAGAGCCTTGTTAAAAAAATTTTATTTTATTGAAGCATAGTTGGCTTACAATGTTGTGCTCATTTCCACTGTACAGCAAAGTGATACATACATATTCATATATACATATATGTTCAGTTCAGTTGCTCAGTCGTGTCCGACTTTGTGACCCCACGAATCGCAGCATGCCAGGCCTCCCTGTCCATCACCACCTCCCAGAGTTCACTCAAACTCATGTCCATTGAGTCAGTGATGCTATCCAGGCATCTCATCCTCTGTCCTCCCCTTTTCCTCCTGCCCCCAATCCCTCCCAGCATCAGAGTCTTTTCCAATGAGTCAACTCTTCCCATGAGGTGGCCAAAGTAATGGAGTTTCAGCTTTAGCATCATTCCCTCCAAAGAACACCCAGGGCTGATCTCCTTCAGAATGGACTGGTTGGATCTCCCTGCAGTCCAAGGGACTCTCAAGAGTCTTCTCCAATACCACAGTTCAAAAGCATCAATTCTTTGGCACTCAGCCATCTTCACAGTCCAACTCTCACATCCATACATGACCACAGGAAAAACCATAGCCTTGACTAGATGGACCTTTGTTGGCAAAGTAATGTCTCTGCTTTTGAATATGCTATCTAGGTTGGTGATAACTTTCCTTCCAAGGAGTAAGCGTCTTTTAATTTCATGGCTGCAGTCACCATCTGTAGTGATTTTGGAGCCCAGAAAAATAAAGTCTGACACTGTTTCCACTGTTTCCCCATCTATTTCCCATAAAGTCATGAGACCGGATGCCATGATCTTAGTTTTCTGAATGTTGAACTTTAAGCCAACTTTTTCACTCTCCACTTTCACTTTCATCAAGAGGCTTTTGAGTTCCTCTTCACTTTCTGCCATAAGGGTGGTGTCATCTGCATATCTGAGGTTATTGATATTTCTCCCGGCAATCTTGATTCCAGCTTGTGTTTCTTCCAGTCCAGCGTTTCTCATGATGTACTCTGCATATAAGTTAAATGAGCAGGGTGACAGTATACAGCCTTGACGTACTCCTTTTCCTATTTGGAACCAGTCTGTTGTTCCATGTCCAGTTCTAACTGTTGCTTCCTGACCTGCATGCAAATTTCTCAAGAGGCAGGTCAGGTGGTTTGGTATTCCCATCTCTTTCAGAATTTTCCACAGTTTCTTGTGATCCACACAGTCAAAGGCTTTGGCATAGTCAATAAAGCAGAAATAGATGTTTTTCTGGAACTCTCTTGCTTTTTCCATGATCCAGCGGATGTTGGCGATTTGATCTCTGGTTCCTCTGCCTTTTCTAAAACCAGCTTGAACATCAGGAAGTTCACGGTTCACATATTGCTGAAGCCTGGCTTGGAGAATTTTGAGCATTATTTTACTAGCATGTGAGATGAGTGCAATTGTGCGGCAGTTTGAGCATTCTTTGGCATTGCCTTTCTTTGGGATTGGAATGAAAACTGACCTTTTCCAGTCCTGTGGCCACTGCTGAGTTTTCCAAATTTGCTGGCATATGGAGTGCAGCACTTCACAGCGTCATCTTTCAGGATTTGGAATAGCTCAACTGGAATTCCATCACCTCCACTAGCTTTTTTCGTAGTGATGCTTCCTAAGGCCCACTTGACTTCACATTCCAGGATGTCTGGCTCTAGGTCAGTGATCACACCATCGTGATTATCTGGGTCGTGAAGACCTTTTTAGTACAGTTCTTCTGTGTATTCTTGCTATCTCTTCTTAATATCTTCTGCTTCTGTTAGGTCCATACCATTTCTGTCCTTTATCAAGCGCATCTTTGCATGAAATGTTCCCTTGGTATCTCTAATTTTCTTGCAGAGATCTCTAGTTTTTCCCATTCTGTTGTTTTCCTCTATTTCTTTGCATTGATAGCTGAAGAAGGCTTTCTTATCTCTTCTTGCTATTCTTTGGAACTCTGCATTCAGATGTTTATATCTTTCCTTTTCTCCTTTGCTTTTCACTTCTCTTCTTTTCACAGCTATTTGTAAGGCCTCCCCAGACAGCCATTTTGCTTTTTTGCATTTCTTTTCCATGGGGATGGTCTTGATCCCTGTCTCCTGTACAATGTTACGAACCTCATTCCATAGTTCATCAGGCACTCTGTTTATCAGATCTAGTCCCTTAAATCTATTTCTCACTTCCACTGTATAATCATAAGGGATTTGATTTAGGTCATACCTGAATGGTCTAGTGGTTTTCCCTACTTTCTTCAATTTAAGTCTGAATTTGGCAATAAGAAGTTCATGGTCTGAACCACGGTCAGCTCCCGGTCTTGTTTTTGCTGACTGTATAGAGCTTCTCCATCTTTGGCTGCAAAGAATATAATCAATCTGATTTCGGTGTTGACCATCTGGTGATGTCCATGTATAGAGTCTTCTCTTGTGTTGTTGGAAGAGGGTGTTTGTTATGACCAATGCATTTTCTTGGCAAAACTCTATTAGTCTTTTCCCTGCTTCATTCCATATTCCAAGGCCAAATTTGCCTGTTACTCCAGGTGTTTCTTGACTTCCTACTTTTGCATTCCAGTCCCCTATAATGAAAAGGACATCTTTTTTGGGTGTTAGTTCTAAAAGGTCTTGTAGTTCTTCACAGAACCGTTCAACTTCAGTTTCTTCAGCATTACTGGTTGGGGCATAGACTTGGATTACTGTGATATTGAATGGTTTGCCTTGGAAATGAACAGAGATCATTCTGTCATTTTTGAGATTGCATCCAAGTACTGCATTTTGGACTCTTTTGTTGACCATGATGGCTACTCCATTTCTTCTGAGGGATTCCTGCCCACAGTAGTAGATATAATGGTCATCTGAGTTAAATTCACCCATTCTAGTCCATTTCAGTTCACTGATTCCTAGAATGTCAACATTCACTCGTGCCATCTCTTGTTGGACCACTTCCAATATGCCTTGATTCATGGACCCGACATTCCAGGTTCCTATGCAATATTGCTCTTTACAGCATCGGACCTTGCTTCTATCACCAGTTACATCCACAGCTGGGTATTGTTTTTGCTTTGGCTCCATCCCTTCATTCTTTCTGGAGTTATTTCTCCACTGATCTCCAGTAGCATATTGGGCACCTACTGATCTGGGGAGTTCCTCTTTCAGTATCCGATCATTTTGCCTTTTCATACTGTTCATGGGGTTCTCAAGGCAAGAATACTGAAGTGGTTTGCCATTCCCTTCTCCAGTGGACCACATTCTGTCAGATCTCTCCACCATGACCCGCCCATCTTGGGTTGCCCCACGGGCATGGCTTAGTTTCATTGAGTTAGACAAGGCTGTGGTCCTAGTGTGATTAGATTGACTAGTTTTCTCTGAGTATGGTTTCAGTGTGTCTGCCCTCTGATGCCGTCTTGCAACACCTACCTTCTTACTTGGGTTTCTCTTACCTTGGACGTGGGGTATCTCTTCATGGCTACTCCAGCAAAGCGCAGCCGCTGCTCCTTACCTTGGATGAGGGGTATCTCCTCACCACCGCCCTTCCTGACCTTCAATGTGGGATAGCTCCTCTAGGCCCTCCTGTGCCCGCGCAGCCACAGCATGGGGTAGATCCTCCCGCCTGCGGCCCCTGGCCTCGGGCTTAGGGGCGTGGGGTAGCTCCTCCTGGCCGCCGCCCCTGACCTCGGACGCTGGGTATCTCCTCTCGGCCGCCCCCCTGACCTCGGACGTGGGGTAGCTCCTCTCGGCGGTTCCTGCGCCGCCACAGTCTGGCACTCTCGGCCGCTGCCTCTGATCTCGGACCTGGGGTAACTCCTGTTGGCTGCCGCCCTTCGGGCATGGGGTCCTCCTGGCTTCGGCCTCTGACCTCGGACGTGGGGTAGCTCCTCTCGGCTGCTCTTAGAGCGCCGGTCGCAGCAGCCTGCACGTCCATCGCAGCCACCTGTGCTCAAACTACCGCACAATTGCACTCATCTCACATGCTAATGAAGTAATGCTCAAAATTCTCCAAGCCAGGCTTCAGCAATATGTGAACCGTGAACTTCCTGATGTTCAAGCTGGTTTTAGAAAAGGCAGAGGAACCAGAGATCAAATTGCCAACATCCGCTGGATCATGGAAAAAGCAAGAGAGTTCCAGAAAAACATCTATTTCTGCTTTATTGACTATGCCAAAGCCTTTGACTGTGTGGATCACAAGAAACTGTGGAAAATTCTGAAAGAGATGGGAATACCAGACCACCTGACCTGCCTCTTGAGAAATCTGTATGCAGGTCAGGAAGCAACAGTTAGAACTGGACATGGAACAACAGACTGGTTCCAAATAGGAAAAGGAGTACGTCGAGGCTGTATATTGTCACCCTGCTTATTTAACTTATATGCAGAGTACATCATGAGAAACGCTGGACTGGAAGAAACACAAACTGGAATCAAGATTGCCGGGAGAAATATCAATAACCTCAGATATGCAGATGACACCACCCTTATGGCAGAAAGTGAAGAGGAACTCAAAAGCCTCTTGATGAAAGTGAAAGTGGAGAGTGAAAAAGTTGGCTTAAAGTTCAACATTCAGAAAACTAAGATCATGGCATCCGGTCTCATGACTTTATGGGAAATAGATGGGGAAACAGTGGAAACAGTGTCAGACTTTATTTTTCTGGGCTCCAAAATCACTACAGATGGTGACTGCAGCCATGAAATTAAAAGACGCTTACTCCTTGGAAGGAAAGTTATCACCAACCTAGATAGCATATTCAAAAGCAGAGACATTACTTTACCAACAAAGGTCCGTCTAGTCAAGGCTATGGTTTTTCCAGTGGTCCTGTATGGATGTGAGAGTTGGACTGTGAAGAAAGCTGAGCACCGAAGAATTGATGCTTTTGAACTGTGGTGTTGGAGAAGACTCTTGAGAGTCCCTTGGACTGCAAGGAGATCCAACCAGTCCATTCCAAACGAGATCAGTCCTGGATGTTCTATGGAAGGACTGATGCTAAAGCTGAAACTCCAGTACTTTGACCACCTGATGCAAAGAGTTGACTCATTGGAAAAGACCCTGATGCTGGGAGGGATTGGGGGCAGGAGGAGAAGGGGACGACAGAGGATGAGATGCCTGGATGGCAGCACTGACTCAATGGACGTGAGTCTGAGTGAACTCCAGGAGTTGGTGATGGACAGGGAGGCCTGGCGTGCTGTGATTCATGGGGTCTCAAAGAGTCGGACACGACTGAGCAACTGAACTGAACTGAACTGATATGCATTCCTTTTCAAATTATTTCCACTATCACAGGATATTAAATATAGTTCCCTGTGCTATACAGTAGGACTTTGTTGTTTATTCATTCCATATATAATAGTTTTCATCTGCTAATTTCAAACTCCCAAACCATCCCATCACCATTTCCCTTCCCCTCAACAGACAGAAGTCTGCTCTCTATGTCCATGAGCTAAGAACAGCCTTGTTTGGTTTTAATTAATTTTTATTGGTGTATAGTTGATTTACCATGTGTTAAGTTTCTGCTCTACAGCAAAGTGCCTCAGTTATACATATATCCACTCTTTTTCAGATTCTTCTCCCAGATAGGTCATTGCAAAGTATTGAGTAGAGTTCATGTTTTTAGAAAATATATGCTAACATATCTGAAGCTAGAGAAGCATGGTGGCTACAAGTTATTCCCAGCCAGTCCAGGAAGAAATTGGGACTTCCCTTTAGCTCAGGTGTTAAAAAATGTGCCTGCAATGCAGGAGACCTGTGTTCGATCCCTCAGTCAGGAAGATCCCCTGGAGAAAGAAATGGGAACCCACTCCAGTATTCTTGCCTGGAGAATCCCATGGACAGAGGAGCCTGGTCCCAGTCCATGGGGTGGCAAAGAGTCAGATATGACTGACTAACACACACAGTCAGGAATAAATTATATGTAGAAAGAGAAAATAGAATAACATTTATGGTAAAATATTCATTTTAGCCCTTGTGAAATCTGAATGAAGGGCATAAGGGATTTTTTTTATTCTTTCAACTTTTCTGTAAATCTGATATATGTCTGAAAAAAAGTTAGGAAAAGAAGAGAAAGCACACTCTTCCCTGAAGGGAAACATACACTAGCTAGGATGTGGGAAAAGTCTATTCTTTGAGTACAGGTGGATATATTGTTTAATACATCAGTCTTGACAATACAATCGGAGCCAAGACTGGTTACAATTTACAGTGACTGTAGGATTTTCTATTACCCCCAAGTTACCAGAAAAGTGATCCCGCCGGAATTCCGTCTTCTAGCAGAGAAAACTTTTTCCACTGAATAAATTTTAAGTAGGTGGTAGAAGACAAAAATAAAGTTGTGCTTTATTTTTATCTAAAAAATAAATATTTTATTTAAAAAATAAATATTTTTATCTTATTTTTATTTAAAACAAATCCATGTTTTAATTAATTACTACAATAGCCATCTGACCATGTCTTGACTCAATGCATTCATTTTCATATAGATAAATATGAAAAATGCATAACTAAATAAAATATTTATATAAGGTACATGTAATTTCCAAGTTATGTCATGCAAGTGATCAGATAGTGTGTTCTCTCCCAATTTCTGTACAAGCTGATGAACTATTCAAACATAAGTTACTCCTATACGAGTGATCCACAGAGTTTATATTGATACCAGGGAATAATCAGTTCTTTTTCCCCTAGAGAAAAACCAAATCCAAACTGTAGAAATTTGACACCTTATTAAAATTAAAGTGTATAGTCCATCATGCCTGGAAATTTTCAGGACATATTCAGTCAAATACTTGTCATCACATATCTCGCTAATTTAAGCTGTACTTCATATGTCTTCAGTTTAGCCAAACCAAACCAAATAAAAAAGCCTCCTTTACAAAACAAAAACAAAAACAAAAACAAAAAAAAACCCTTCCTGAAATAGAAAGAAGCAGATTCTCATTTATCTTACTTGTAAAAAAGGTAATGCAAACAAAATTTGACTTTTCTAAGAGTGAATGGGTAAAGCTTGATATTAAATCAAATCTCTTTTTTGTTTTTATTGTGAGAGTTGGTCTTTTTTCATTGCAATGTCCCAGCTGGAATCATTCATTTTTAATCTGTTTATATTCTGGTTTATTTAAATATAATTTTGAAGCTGGAAAGGATGTTTGAGAGCTACATGTGTCTTTGGGATGTTGTTTATCTAAATGTAAAAAACAGATCCATGTTTTAATTAATTACTACAATAGCCATCTGTCCATGTCTTGACTCAATGCATTCATTTTCATATAGATAAAAAAAAAATCTTAATCAGTTAGTTTGCATTTTAATTTTGTTTGACTCTCTTAAGGACTAAGGCAATTGACACATCAAAAAACAAACAAACAAACAAACACCACTTAAAACATAGAATGGAAAAATTAGAGCTAGGCCAGGGATGATTTTGCATAAATCGTGTTACTTATACTGCTTTGAGAAATGTCACTTAAAAAAATCTCACCTGAAAAATAGGATAACTAGTAACGTCTTGTATGATGTTTATAATAAAATGCCACTTAAAAATGACTTCTACAAATCAAATTTATTTTGGTTTTACCAAGCTTTTCTTGACTATATAGTTAAATTTTATCTTAATATTGAGACAGGATCATCATGATTATCGATTAGGTATTATCTGCAAAAGAAAAGGTGATGTAAACATTAATATTGAAAAAGGTGGAATAATTTAATACTGAAGAGAAAGAAATAGAGTTCTTAAAAAATAAATGTGGCATCCCCCCCCCCCAAATGATCTGTATATTCACCTGATAACAAGGAATTAAAAAAAAAATAGAAACACTTTGTAGAACTCATCAGTGAAAGAGACCATATATAACTATCATAGCTAAAACTTTAAAAAAATTATAAATGCAAGTTTGGAATAGTCACTATTAAAGTGAGGCAGTTGAAAAAAATAATAAAGGTCTCTGGATAGACTTGAAACTTTTGGAATGGGATTTTTGATGACAACACATCATTGTTATGCCATCTTGAACATCTGTAATTTATTTTATGGCTATTTTTATTCTGCTGATGAAGTATAATTTGCCTTATAATTCAATTAAGATGTGGTAGTAATAGATACTTATAAATAAATATATACTGTTTGGGGCAAGGAATTGACCTCCTGAATCCTACCAGTAAGACTGCCTAGATGGTGTCAAGAAAAATATACCCTAAACTATGAAAAAATAATACATAAATGAACACAAAAGAGCTTTTTTTTTTTTTTTACTAGATGGTATTCTATCCTCTGTCCTCAGAAAAGGTCTCTAATGAGCTGGATGGGATGCTAATGAAAGCTTTTTTGTTTAACCTTCACTCCACACCTAAAGTAAAATTATTTTCAATGAACACGCCCTCATGCCTCCATGCCTTTGGAACTGCACACTCTGCTTCTGTCCTGAGTACCTCCATACACCATATTTCTCAATTCAGTCAGTTCAGCCATTCAGTCATGTCTGACTCTTTGCAATCCCATGGACTGCAGCACACCAGGCCTCCCTGTCCATCACCAACTCCCAGAGCCTGCTCAAATTCATGTCCATTGAGTCGGTGATGCCCTCCAACCATCTCATCCTCTGTCATCCCCTTCTCCTCCTGCCTTCAATCTTTCCCAGCATCAGGGTCTTTTCCAGTGAGTCAGTTCTTTGCATTAGGTGGCCAAAGTATTGGAGTTTCAGCTTCAGCATCAGTCCTTCCAATGAATATTCAAGACTGATCTCCTTTGGGATGGAGTGGTTGGGTCTCCTTGCAGTCCAAGGGACTCTCAAGAGTCTTCTCCAACACCACAGTTCAAAAGCATCAATTCTTCAGTGCTCAGCTTTCTTTATAGTCCAACTCTCATACCCATACATGACTACTGGAAAAACCATAGCTTTTACTAGATGGACATTTGTTGGCAAAGTAATGTCTCTGCTTTCTAATATGCTCTCTAGGTTGGTCATAACCTTTCTTCCAAGGAGTAAGCATCTCTTAGTTTAATGGCTGCGGGAGCCCCCCTCAAATAAAGTCTGTCACTGTTTCCATTGTTTCCCCATCTATTTGCCATGAAGTGATGGGACCGGATGCCATGATCTTTGTTTTTTGAATATTTTGAATTGAGATATTTCTCAATTATCTTTGCTGAATTCTCCTCTCTACTCCATTTCTAAAGGCTTGAAAGGTTTGAGTTTCCCACTTTTGAAAGGGACTGTGTCTGGATACTTTTTCATTTAAACCCTTGCTTTCTTCTAAAGTTACCCCTTTCCGGTTGTCTCATGTTAAAGATCCCACCTATGCTGATAACATCCACACTTTTATCCAGCTCTAGAGTCCCTCTGGCACTAAAGGCACTCAAGTTCTCTGCTGAAGAGGCAGTTTCAGCTCTGCATGTCAAAAGGAACTCTCCATCTTTTCCTCCTCCCTACTGTTTCCACCATCTTGGTTTCCCTCTCTTTATGACTCCACAGTCCAGCCAGAAGCTCAAGCACAAACCTTAGAGTTCTTTCTTTTGTCCTCTAGTGACTGATGTTGTTGTTTAGTCGCTAAGTTATGTCTGACTCATTTGGGATCCCATGGACTGTAGCCTACCAGGTTCCTCTGTCCACGGGACTTTTCAGGCAAGAATACTGGAGTGGGTTGCCATTTCCAACTATTCAGTTCAGTTCAGTTGCTCAGTCGTGTCTGACATGACATGAGACCCCATGAATTGCAGCACGCCAGGCCTCCCTGTCCATCACCAACTCCCGGAGTTCACTCAAACTCACTTCCATTGAGTCACTGATGCCATCCAAGCATCTCACCCTCTGTCGTCCCCTTCTCTTCCTGTCACCAATCCCTCCCAGCATCAGAGTCTTTTCCAATGAGTCAATTCTTCGCATGAGGTGGCCAAAGTATTGGAGTTTCAGCTTTAGCATTGTTCCTTCCAAAGAACACCCAGCATTGATCTCCTTTAGAATGGACTGGTTGGATCTCCTTGTGGTCCAAGGGACTCTCAAGAGTCTTCTCCAACACCACAGTTCAAAAGCATCAATTCTTTGGTGCTCAGCCTTCTTCACAGTCCAACTCTCACATCCATACATGACCACTGGAAAAACCATAGCCTTGACTAGATTATAAAGCCCTCCAATTCTACCTCCAAAATATATCTCACACTTATCTTTATCTCTGCTGACACCATGTTATTAGGTTGGGACAAAAGTAAATGTAGTTTAGTACTGTGAATTTTAAATCATTATTACTAGGCTCAAATACATCTATATTAAGTAAAATAGAAGCCATTACAATCAACACTATCTTGTCAATGAGAAATAAGCTTGTTTATTCCTATAGCATAAAAATTTGTCTTTGGAGATTCAAGGTACTCTTGGAAAGTATTTTATGCCTCCTGCGGGTTGTGAAAGCATTTTCCCTGCAAAAAGTTGTTGAGATGCTTAAAGAAGTTTTAATCAGTTGGCACGAAAGAGGTCAGGTGAATATGGTGGATGAAGCAAAATGTTGTAGCCCAATTTCATCAACTTTGGAAGTGTTGCTTGTGCGACAGGCGGTTAGCATTGTCTTGGAGAAAAATTGGGCCCATTCTGTTGACCAATGTCAGCTGAAGGCATCACAGTTCTTGGTACATCTTACCAATTTGCTGAGCATACTTCTCAGATGTAATGGTTTTGCTAGGATTCAGAAAGCTGTAGTGGATCAGACTGGTAGCAGACCACCAAACAGTGACCATGCCTTTTTTTTTTTTTGGGTGAAAGTTTGGCTTTGCGAAGCATTTCTGGAGCTTTTTCTCAGTTCGACCACTGAACTGGTCTTTGCTGGTCATTGTTTAAAATACACTTTTCATTGCACCATGTCATAATCTGATCAAGAAATGGTTCATTGTTCTTGAGTATAAAAGGAGAAGACAACACTTCAAAACAATGATTTTTTCGATTTTCAGTCAGCTCATGAGGCACTCACATACCAAGTTTGTTCACCTTCCCAATTTGCAAAACTTCTTGAACCACCACTGCACTCTACATTCATTAGCAGTTCCTGGGCTAAATGTGTTGTTGTCTCCACTGCTTTATGACTCATTTTGAACTTGAATTAAAAAATCACTCAAATTTGCTTTTTGTCTAACATCATTTCTGTAGTGTAAAATAAATATAAAATAAATAGCAAGTAATAAGTTATTAGCAAAAAAGGCAATAAATGAGCATTAAAATGATGTACAACATAATCACATTTTTAAAGAAAGTATTTCAATATCAAGTGGCAACGTTCAATGATGCAAAACTGCAATTACTTTTGCATCATATTAAGAGTCTGCTGCTGCTGCTGCTGCTGCTGCTAAGTCGCTTCAGTCGTGTCCAACTCTGTGCGACCCCGTAGACGGCAGCCCACCAGGCTCCCCTGTCCTTGGGATTCTCCAGGCAAGAACACTGGAGTGGGTTGCCATTTCCTTCTCCAATGCATGAAAGTGAAAAGTGAAAGTGAACTCATTCAGTCGTGTTCGACTCTTAGCGACCTCAGGGACTGCAGCCTACCAGGCTCCTCGGTCCATGGGATTCTCCAGGCAATAAGCCACCTCTATTCCAGACTGGTTTTTTTTTTTTTTTTTTTTTGGTTGCATTGGTTCTTATTTGCAACAAGTGTGTTCTTTCATTACAATGTACAGATTCTCTAGTTGTGTGGGTTCCAGAGCAAGGGGCTCAGTAGTTGCAGCACAGGGGCAGCCTGCGGGCTCTTAGATCCCAGCCCACACCCCCTACATTACAAGGTACATTCTTAAACACTGGACCACCAGGGAAGCCCCTGTCAGTTGTTTCTTAACTCCTCCTCCATGTACCCGCTGTCAGGACCCCGGCAGGAAAGAGATGGCATGTGACAAGATGTGACTGTGGTGAAGGAACCAACAAGGAATGATGAAACCTGTCAAGGCAAGTCCCATGTCCTAGTGGGCAGGGCGTGGGGGTGGTCACTGCAGCCCAGTGTGAGCAGTGACTGTAGGAGGCTTCCTCCTGACATCGGCCGAGGATTTGGGTAGAAGAACTTGGGGGCTGTCAAACCTCAGCTCAGCAGGCATGTTGTCAGAAGTAAAGTTTCCCTAGCTGATCTCTTCTTAATCCTCCCATTTGCTGAATTTAACGGGAACCAGAAGGCCAGAGGGTCTGATTGATATTCTCTATAAAGATCAGCCTTCCAGGACAGACAAGGAAGAAAGTGGGTAAGGAGAGCCACAAAATATCCAATACACTCCTCTCCATCCTTTTTTTTACAGAGTAAGGTGATCTTTCAATAATACATTTATACCTTGTGAATCTGAAATGTACAATACTCATTACAGCTAGAAAGAAAGTCAAGCTTCTCACCATGTCTCCTCCTGCTAATCTTTTCATTTAAACCCCTCCCCGCCAGCCAATTCTCTCTCTCCCTCTCTCCCAGCTCCACTGACCCAGGACACAGCTAGTTCTGGCTGACCCAAAGTCTTCAAAATTCCTCTTTTTTTTCTGTCCAGAATGCTCATAGTCCTTTTGCAAACTACAAAGAAGGAAAAAAATGAGTCAATGTTCTTGCAAACCATGGTGATTGACTTCTGTGAGGAACAACAATGAGGATGAGATAGGAAGAGGTCTGTTATTATTTTACATACAGAACTCAGTGAAGGATTGATGTTTACATACAGACATGGGAGAAAGTCAGAGAGAGATGCACACTCACCGAATAGAATGCAAGGCAGAGAGCAAAACAACTACCCAATGTTGAGTGAGAACAGGCTTGTTTTGCTTGAAAGAATGAAGTGTCCTGAATGACTTGCCCAGTAGAGGGAGAGGGAACCAAGGAAGACAACTCAGAGTGTAGCTGGGGCCACATCAGGTAGGGTTTTACAGGCCATTGTAGGGATGTTGCCTTTTGTTGTGAATGAAATGAGAGGTTGTGGGAAGGTTTTAATTGGGGGTGAAGGGGTGGGGTGGGTGGGTGGTGGTGGTGGTGGTGGTTTATAAGTTGATTTAAATTTTAAGCAGATTTTCTCACAACAGTGTTGAGAATAGGCTAGCACTGAAGTCTTTATTAAATTTGTTACAATATTGCTTCTGTTTTGTTTTGGCTTTTTGGGCAAGAGGCATCTGAGATCTTAGCTCCCCAACCAGGGATTGAACCCACACCTCTTGCATTAGAAGGCAAAGTCTTAACTACTGGACCACCAGAGAAGTCCCTGGTTAGACACTTTCTTTCTGTTTGATCTCAGCCTTGATGATGCAATAGTCCTGACATATCAGCAGGGCTAGCAGACAACTAATCAACAAAGAAACAAATTTCCAGTTGCTATACAGAGCAAATATGGTAATTATCAGCATTTTCAGGCTAAAGGAATTTTCCAAGGGAAACACGAAAGCTCTAAAAGTATGACTTTTGTTTCTCCTAAAGCATCCAGCAAGTACAGACTGAGAAGAGCCTCAATTATTACTTGATTGTATTGAAATGAAGTAGTGAATACTTACAAGTTTTAGAATTCTTTTGATATATATTCCAGTGAGTTTCTTTGAAGTTAATTTTTTGGTCTTCTTTCTGAATCCCTACCCGTGACTCATCCTTGGTATTTAAGTGTTTAAGGAGAAACTGGTGCATCTGTTGCCAAATTGGCATAATTGGTGGATATGATTGTAAAAATCCAGAGAATATATTTATAAAAAAATCACACAGATATTTTCCTGAAAGCAAAAGATTGTAACAATTTTCATCTAAGAAAGTTCTTACTGCCTTTAGTGAAACACGTGTACGGACCTAAGATTATTTATTTTGAAACCCTTCCATGGATACTTTTGTTTTTAATATATTTTCTACTTTTGATGTGTGTGTGTGTGTGTGTGTGCGCACACTAACTCATTTCAGTCATGTCCAACTCTTTGCCATACTATGGACTATAGCCTGCCAGGCTTCTCATGGGATTCTGGACTGGGTTGCCACACCCTCTTCCAGAGATCTTCCTGACTCACGGTTCAAACCCACGTCCCTTACATCTCCTGCATTGGCAGGCAGGATCTTTGCCACTACTGCCACCTGAGAAACTCATTATTGTGTATATATCTACACATTTTAATGTATTTTCTACCTTTGGTGTTATTGCATATAGAAAATGTTTTAACAATTAAAAAATTCTGTCGCATTTTTCAGAAAACTATAGTTTTAAAGCTATATATATAGTTTTTAAAGCTACATTATAGTTATATATGCATGGTTACATATATACATATAATTATACAAAAATATGTATATTTTTAAATAGTAAATGAATATTGTACATATAAAAGTCAATGATTTTATTTTTATAACTGTAAATTACTTTAGAAATTATGCAGATAACATTTCAATTTTAATTATAGCCAAAAAACCTTCTGTGTAAATGAGTCTGAATTCAGTCCTTTTGAAATGAAATTAATGATTCATCCTAACATATGTTTGTTGCTTAAAATTACTCCAAGAGTTTTAGCCTAATATAACAATCACATAAGACCGTTAGTCTTAAAATTACATATGGGACCATTCAGTTCAGTTCAGTTGCTCAGTCGTGTCTGACTCTTTGTGACCCCATGAATCACAGCACGCCAGGCCTCCCTGTCCATCACCAAATCCCGGAGTTCACTGAGACTCACGTCCATTGAGTCAGTGATGCCATCCAGCCATCTCATCGTCTGTCGTCCCCTTCTCCTCCTGCCCCCAATCCCTCCCAGCATCAGAGTCTTTTCCAATGAGTCAACTCTTCCCATGAGGTAGCCAAAGTACTGGAGTTTCAGCTTTAGCATCATTCCTTCCAAAGAGATCCCAGGGCTGATCTCCTTCAGAATGGACTGGTTGGATCTCCTTGCAGTCCAAGGGACTCTCAAGAGTCTTCTCCAACACCACAGTTCAAAAGCATCAATTCTGAGGGAGGAGCTAAGATGGTGGAGGAGTAGGATGGGGAGAACACTTTCTCCCCCACAAATTCATCAAAAGAAGATTTAAACGCTGAGTAAATTCCACAAAACAACTTCTGAATGCCGGCAAAGGACATCAGGCACCCAGAAAAGCAAGCCAAGTCTTCAAAAGGAGGTAGGAAAAAATATAAAAGACAAAAAAAGGGACAAAAGAGGGAGGGACGGAGTTCCGTCCTGGGAAGGGAGTCTTAAAAAGAGAGAAGTTTCCAAACACCAGGAAACTATCTCACTGCCGAATCTGTGCCTAGCCTTGGAAGCACAGAGGGCAACATAACAGGGAGGAAAAAATAAATAAACAGTTAAAACCCAGAAATTGTGAGCCCTACAGTAACTCCCCCAGCGGAGAAGCAACGCAGATGCCTGCATCCGCCATTAGCAAGCGGGGGCTGGGCAGGGAGGCACAGCAGGGGCTGCAACACAAGAATCTGGCCTGAATACCCCGAGCGCTATCTGAGCGAAATAATTTGGACTAGCAAACCAGACTGTGGGATATCTACCACGTGAAAAGCCAGCCCTAACCTATGACACCGCCAGGCCCACGCACGGAACAAAGGACTGAACAGAGATAGCCGGCGGCAGACCATCCCCCTCTGGTGATAGGCAGCCAGAGCTGGAAGGGGACAATCGCAGCCCCAGAGAGACATTATCTATAAAACTGTAAGCAGGCTTCTTTGCTAACTAAAACTTCTTGGGGGTCTGGATGGTCAACATCTACCTGAGAAGGTGTGCCAGTGCACACCTAGATAACCAAGCGGCAGGAGGCGATAAGTCGCAGCAATTGCGCGCGCCAAACACCTCATCACCTGAGCTGCTCGGATCTGGGAAGGGCACAAAACGCAGGCCCAACCGAGAGTCTGCGCCTCTGAAGACTACCCAAGTGCCTGAACCTGAGCGGCTTGGACCTGGGAAGTACAGGCAGCCCAGGGCCGGCCACAGATGGTTCCCGGCGGAGCAACCTAGAGCCTGAGCAGCATGGGCAGAGAGGCTACACGCGCCGTGAATGGGGGGCAGACCCAGTGTGGCTGAGGCACTGCGAGCACACGCCAGTGTTATTTGTTTGCAGCATCCCTCTCTACCTCCCCTCAGTGCGACTGAACAAGTGAGCCTAAAAAAAGTGTCCTCTACTGTCCCCTTTGTGTCAGGGCAGAAACCAGACACTGAAGAGACCAGCAAACAGAAGAAGCTATAATAACAGAGGGAACTGCCTTGGAAGCTACAGGCAATAGATTAAAACCCTGTGGTTACTACCAACTACATAGGAAGGGGCCTATAGATCTTGAGAAATATAAGTTGGACCAAGGAACTAGCCAAAAATGAACTGAACCCACAATACTCACAATAAAACCGGAGAAAGTCCTAGATATATTTTTACTATTTGTACGATAATTCTTTCTTTCTTTTTTTTTTTAATTAAAAAACATTTTTAAGTCCTCTATTATTCCTTTAATTTCCACTTTTATAAACAATTACTTTGCAAAAGAAAAAAGACCCTATTTTTTTTAAAGCAAACTTCATATATATATATATTTTTTTAATAATTTTTTGACCTTTTTTTTTTTTCCTTCTTTTATTTAACACTGTATTTTTGAAATTCCAAACTCTACTCTAGATTTTTAATTTTAGCTTTTTGGTATGTGTTATCAATTTTGTATCTACAGTTTTTTTTTTTTTAATAATTTCTGTGACCCTTTTTTCTTTTTTCTTTTTCTTTTTCTCTGTTTCTTTCTCTTCTTCTTTTAAATAACATTGTATATCTGAAATTCCAAACTCTACTCTAGATTTTTAATTTATGCTTTTTGATATTTGTTATCAATTTTGTACCTGTACTTGTTTTTTATAATGTATGCGACTTTGTTTGTTCTTGTTTGTTTTTTTTTTTTTCTCTCTCTTTCTTTTTCTTCTTCTTTTTTTAACATTGTATTTTTGAAATTCCAAACTCTACTCTAGATTTTTAACTTTTGCTTTTTGGTATTAGTTATCAATTTTGTACCTATATTTTCTTTATAATTTTCGCGACCTTGTTTGTTTTTGTTTGTTCGTTTTTTCTCTCTTTCTTTTCCTTCTTCTTTTCTTTAACATCATATTTTTTAAACTCCAAAATCTACTCTAGATTTTTAATTTTTGCTTTTATGTATTTGTTACCAATTTTGTACCTTTAAGAACCCAATCTTCAATACCCATTTTTCACTAGGGAGCGAGATTACTGGCTTAACTGCTCTCTCTCCCTTTGGACTCTCCTTTTTCTCCACCAGGTCGCTCGTGTCTCCTCCCTAACCGCTCTCTACTGTACCCAACTCTGTGAATTTCTGTGTGTTCCAGACGGTGGAGAACACTTAGGGAACTGATTACTGGCTGGATCTGTCTCCCTCCTTTTCATTCCCCCCATTTATCCTCCTGGCCACCTCTGCCACCTTCCTCCTTCTTCTCTTCTCTGTATAACTCTGTGAACAACTCTGAGTGGTCCAGTTGTGGAGTGCACATAAGGAAGAGACTACTGAATAGCCCACTCTCTCCTCTATTTATTCCACCTCATCTCATTTGGGTCACCTCTAACTCCCTCCTCACTCTTCTCTTCTCCATATAATGCTGTAAACCTCTCTGGGTGAAACAAGTTTCAGGGCAAGACATACCAAGCAAATTCTCCAGCAGCAAGGAACACAGCCCTGAGCTCCAAGATACAGGCAGCCCAAAGTCACCCCAAAACCATAGACATCCCATAACTCATTACTGGACATTTCATTGCACTCCAGAGAGAAGAAATACAGCTCCACCCACCAGAACACCGACACAAGCTTCCCTAACCAAGAAACCTTGACAAGCCACCTGTACAAACCCACACAGAGCGAGGAAAAGCCACAATAAAGAGAACTCCACAAACTGCCAGAATACAGAAAGGACACCCCAAACTCAGCAATTTAAACAAGATGAAGAGACAGAGGAATACCCAGCAGATAAAGGAACAGGATAAATGCCCACCAAACCAAACAAAAGAGGAAGAGATAGGGAATCTACCTGATAAAGAATTCCAAATAATGATAGTGAAATTGATCCAAAATCTTGAAACCAAAATGGAATCACAGATAAATAGCCTGGAGACAAGGATTGAGAAGATGCAAGAAAGGTTTAACAAGGACCTAGAAGAAATAAAAGAGAGTCAATATATAATGAATAATGCAATAAATGAAATTAAAAACACTCTGGAGGCAACAAATAGTAGAATAACAGAGGCAGAAGATAGGATTAGTGAATTAGAAGATAGAATGGTAGAAATAAATGAATCAGAGAGGATAAAAGAAAAACAAATTAAAAGAAATGAGGACAATCTCAGAGACCTCCAGGACAATATTAAACGCTACAACATTCGAATCATAGGGGTCCCAGAAGAAGAAGACAAAAAGAAAGACCATGAGAAAATACTTGAAGAGATAATAGTTGAAAACTTCCCTAAAATGGGGAAGGAAATAATCACCCAAGTCCAAGAAACCCAGAGAGTCCCAAACAGGATAAACCCAAGGCAAAACACCCCAAGACACATATTAATCAAATTAGCAAAGATCAAACACAAAGAACAAATATTAAAAGCAGCAAGGGAAAAACAACAAATAACACACAAGGGAATTCCCATAAGGATAACAGCTGATCTTTCAATAGAAACTCTTCAGGACAGGACGGAATGGCAAGACATACTTAAAGTGATGAAAGAAAATAACCTACAGCCCATATTATTGTACCCAGCAAGGATCTCATTCAAATATGAAGGAGAAATCAAAAGCTTCTCAGACAAGCAAAAGCTGAGAGAATTCTGCACCACCAAACCAGCTTTCCAACAAATACTAAAGGATATTCTCTAGACAGGAAACACAAAAACGGTGTATAAACTCGAACCCAAAACAATAAAGTAAATGGCAACGGGATCATACTTATCAGTAATTACCTTAAACGTAAATGGGTTGAATGCCCCAGCCAAAAGACAAAGACTGGCTGAATGGATACAAAAACAAGACCCCGACATATGTTGTCTACAAGAGACCCACCTCAAAACAGGGGACACATACAGACTGAAAGTGAAGGGCTGGAAAAAGATTTTCCATGCAAATAGGGACCAAAAGAAAGCAGGAGTAGCAATACTTATATCAGATAAAATAGACTTTAAAACAAAGGCTGTGAAAAGAGACAAAGATGGTCACTACATAATGATCAAAGGATCAATCCAAGAAGAAGATATAACAATTATAAATATATATGCACTCAACACGGGAGCGCCACAATATGTAAGACAAATGCTAACAAGTATGAAAGGAGAAATTAACAATAACACAATAATAGTGGAAGACTTTAATACCCCACTCACACCTATGGATAGATCAACTAAACAGAAAATTAACAAGGAAACACAAACGTTAAACGATACAATAGACCAGTTAGATCTAATTGATATCTATAGGACATTTCATCCCAAAACAATGAATCTCACCTTTTTCTCAAGCGCACATGGAACCTTCTCCAGGATAGATCACATCCTGGGCCATAAATCTAGCCTTGGTAAATTCAAAAAAATAGAAATCACTCCAAGCATCTTTTCTGACCACAATGCAGTAAGATTAGATCTCAATTACAGGAGAAAAACTATTAAAAATTCCAACATATGGAGGCTGAACAACACGCTGCTGAATAACCAACAAATCATAGAAGAAATCAAAAAAGAAATGAAAATTTGCATAGAAACTAATGAAAATGAAAACACAACAACCCAAAACCTGTGGGACACTTTAAAAGCAGTCCTAAGGGGAAAGTTCATAGCAATACAGGCATACCTCAAGAAGCAAGAAAAAAGTCAAATAAATAACCTAACCCTACACCTAAAGCAACTAGAAAAGGAAGAAATGAAGAACCCCAGGGTTAGTAGAAGGAAAGAAATCTTAAAAATTAGAGCAGAAATAAATGCAAAAGAAACAAAAGAGACCATAGCAAAAATCAACAAAGCCAAAAGCTGGTTCTTTGAAAGGCTAAATAAAATTGACAAACCATTAGCCAGACTCATCAAGAAACAAAGGGAGAAAAATCAAATCAATAAATTTAGAAATGAAAGTGGAGAGATCACAATAGACAACACAGAAATACAAAGGATCATAAGAGACTACTGTCAATAATTATATGCCAATAAAATGGACAACGTGGAAGAAATGGGCAAATTCTTAGAAAAGTACAACTTTCCAAAACTGGACCAGGAAGAAATAGAAAATCTTAACAGACCCATCACAAGCATGGAAATTGAAACTGTAATAAAAAATCTTCCAGCAAACAAAAGCCCAGGTCCAGAGGGCTTCACAGCTGAATTCTACCAAAAATTTAGAGAAGAGCTAACACCTATCCTGCTCAAACTCTTCCAGAAAATTGCAGAGGAAGGTAAACTTCCAAACTCATTCTATGAGGCCACCATCTCCCTAATACCAAAACCTGACAAAGATCCCACAAAAAAAGAAAACTACAGGCCAATATCACTGATGAACATAGATGCAAAAATCCTTAACAAAATTCTAGCAATCAGAATCCAACAACACATTAAAAAGATCATACACCATGACCAAGTGGGCTTTATCCCAGGGATACAAGGATTCTTCAATATCCGCAAATCAATCAATGTAATACACTACATTAACAAATTGAAAAATAAAAACCATATGATTATCTCAATAAATGCAGAGAAAGCCTTTGACAAAATTAAACATCCATTTATGATAAGAACTCTCCAGAAAGCAGGAATAGAAGGAACATACCTCAACATAATAAAAGCTATATATGACAAACCCACAGCAAACATTATCGTCAATGGTGAAAAATTGAAAGCATTTCCTCTAAAGTCAGGAACAAGACAAGGGTGCCCACTTTCACCATTACTGTTCAACATAGTTTTGGAAGTTTTGGCCACAGCAATCAGAGCAGAAAAAGAAATAAAAGGAATCCAAATTGGAAAAGAAGAAGTAAAACTCTCACTATTTGCAGATTACATGATCCTCTACATAGAAAACCCTAAAGACTCCACCACAAAATTACTAGAACTAATCAATGATTATAGTAAAGTTGCAGGATATTAAATCAACACACAGAAATCCCTTGCATTCATATACACTAATAATGAGAAAACTGAAAGAGAAATTAAGGAAACAATTCCATTCACCATTGCAATGGAAAGAATAAAATACTTAGGAATATATCTACCTAAAGAAACTAAAGGCCTATATATAGAAAACTATAAAACACGGGTGAAAGAAATCAAAGAGGACACTAATAGATGGAGAAATATACCATGTTCATGGATTGGAAGAATCAATATAGTGAAAATGAGTATACTACCCAAAGCAATTTCTAGATTCAATGCAATCCCTATCAAGCTACCAACGGTATTCTTCACAGAGCTAGAACAAATAATTTCACAATTTGTATGGAAATACAAAAAACCTCGAATAGCCAAAGCTATCTTGAGAAAGAAGAATGGAACTGGAGGAATCAACCTGCCTGACTTCAGGCTCTACTACAAAGCCACAGTCATCAAGACAGTATGGTACTGGCACAAAGACAGAAATATTGATCAATGGAACAAAATAGAAAGCCCAGAGATAAATCCACGCACATATGGACACCTTATCTTAGACAAAGGAGGCAAAAATATACAATAGACTAAAGACAATCTCTTTAACAAGTGGTGCTGGGAAAACTGGTCAACCACTTGTAAAAGAATGAAACTGGAACACTTTCTAACACCATACACAAAAATAAACTCAAAATGGATTAAAGATCTAAATGTAAGACCAGAAACTATAAAACTCCTAGAGGAGAACATAGGCAAAACACTCTCCAACATACATCACAGCAGGATCCTCTATGACCCACCTCCCAGAATACTGGAAATAAAAGCAAAAATAAACAAATTGGACCTAATTAAACTTAAAGACTTCTGTACAACAAAGGAAACTATTAGCAAGGTGAAAAGGCAGCCTTCAGAATGGGAGAAAATAATAGCAAATGAAGCAACTGACAAACAACTAATCTCAAAAGTATACAAGCAACTCCTACAGCTCAACTCCAGAAAAATAAATGACCCAATCAAAAAATGGGCCAAAATAGACATTTCTCCAAAGAAGACATACAGATGGCTATCAAACACATGAAAAGATGCTCAACATCACTCATTATCAGAGAAATGCAAATTAAAACCACTATGAGGTACCATTTCATGCCAGTCAGAATGGCTGCGATCCAAAAGTCTACAAGCAATAAATGCTGGAGAGAGTGTGGAGAAAAGGGAACTCTCTTACACTGTTGGTGGGAACGCAAACTAGTACAGCCACTATGGAGAATAGTGTGGAGATTCCTTAAAAAACTGGAAATAGAACTGCCTTATGATCCAGCAATCCCACTGCTGGGCATACACACTGAGGAAACCAGAAGGGAAAGAGACACACATACCCCAATGTTCATTGCAGCACTGTTTATAATAGCCAGGACATGGAAGCAACCTAGATGCCCATCAGCAGATGGATGGATAAGAAAGCTGTGGTACATATATACAATGGAGTATTACTCAGCCATTAAAAAGAATACATTTGAATCAGTTCTAATGAGATGGATGAAACTGGAACCTATTATACACAGTGAAGTAAGCCAGAAAGAAAAACACCAATACAGTATACTAATGCATATATATGGAATTTAGAAAGATGGTAACAATAACCCTGTGTACGAGACAGCAAAAGAGACACTGATGTATAGATCAGTCTTCTGGACTCTGTGGGAGAGGGAGAGGGTGGGGAGATTTGGGAGAATGGCATTGAAACATGTATAATATCATGTATGAAACGAGTCGCCAGTCCAGGTTCAATGCATGCTAATGGATACTTGGGGCTGGTGCACTGGGACGACCCAGAGGGAGGGTATGGGGAGGGAGGAGGGAGGAGGGTTCAGAATGGGGAACACAGGTATACCTGTGGCAGATTCATTTCGATATTTGGCAAAACTAATACAATATTGTAAAGTTTAAAAATAAAATAAAATTTACTAAAGAAAAAAAAAAAGCATCAATTCTTTGGCGCTCAGCCTTCTTCATAGTCCAACTCACATCCATACATGACCACAGGGAAAACCATAGCCTTGACTAGATGGACCTTTGTTGGCAAAGTAATGTCTCTGCTTTTGAATATGCCATCTAGGTTGGACATAACTTTCCTTCCAAGGAGTAAGCATCTTTTAATTTCATGGCTGCAGTCACCATCTGAAGTGATTTTGGAGCCCAGAAAAATAAAGTCTGACACTGTTTCCCCATCTATTTCCCATGAAGTGATGGGACCGGATGCCATGATCTTCGTTTTCTGAATGTTGAGCTTTAAGCCAACTTTTTCACTCTCCACTTTCACTTTCATCAAGAGGCTTTTGAGTTCCTCTTCACTTTCTGCCATAAGGGTGGTGTCATCTGCATATCTGAGGTTATTGATATTTCTCCTGGCAATCTTGATTCCAGCTTGTGTTTCTTTCAGTCCAGCGTTTCTCATGATGTACTCTGCATATAAGTTAAATAAACAGGGTGACAATATACAGCCTTGATGTACTCCTTTTCCTATTTAGAACCAGTCTGTTGTTCCATGTCCAGTTCTAACTGTTGCTTCCTGACCTGCATACAGATTTCTCAAGAGGCAGATCAGGTGGTCTGGTATTCCCATCTCTTTCAGAATTTTCCACAGTTTATTGTGATCCACACAGTCAAAGGCTTTGGCATAGTCAATAAAGCAGAAATGGATGTTTTTCTGGAACTCTTTTGCTTTTTCGATGATCCAGCGGATGCTGGCAATTTGATCTTTGATTCCTCTGCCTTTTCTAAAACCAGCTTGAACATGAGGAAATTCAAGGTTCACATATTGCTGAAGCCTGGCTTGGAGAATTTTGAGCATTACTTTACTAGCGTGTGAGATAAGTGCAATTGTGCGGTAGTTTGAGCATTCTTTGGCATTGCCTTTCTTTGGTATCGGAATGAAAACTGACCTTTTCAAAATGAATGAATAATAATTACTTCTAATCATATTTTTCTACTATTTTATGAGCTATTTTTTTCTGAGAATATAATGAAAGCTAACTTTTGAAATTTTCAGTGTGTGATTTTTTTGCATTTAAAAAATGCATTTCTCTTCATTATGGAACTTTATTATTATTTATTATCTATAATGATTAATTATTCTATTCCTCTTCTCTCACCCCTACATGACAGAACTATATTTATTGTTTTCCACTGGTTAACATCTTGAGACTTAGTGAAGTTATGTATTTGACTCAAGATTTTTATCTATGGAGGTACACATCAATTCTGTCTTGTAGAATAGAGAATTCCAACGGCTGTAGTTTATGGTCCTTTGAAATTCAACTCGTTTTCTATCTAAATCAACAATCTTATTTTTGTATTACTTACTAAGATGGAGCTTCCCAAATGCCCCTTGACCTGGGTGCATGTGTGTGCACGTGCATTCCAGTAAAATCTTATTTATGAAAGCAGGCAGGCAGTGGGCTGGGTTGGGCCCTTAGGCTGTAGCTTGCCGACCTGGGCTATACAGTATTTCATTGCAGTGCAAAGTTTTTAGCAACCATGTGAAAATATTCAACCTAACTGCCCTCACCTCGCCCAGATTTCCTCCCCTGTTGGTAGACAGGTAAGATAATTTGGCCTCTTAGATTCAGGAGCCCAGAATGCCTTCTTCAGGGGAAAGACACAGCATAGCTCTGGACCCCGATGCTGAAGCACTAAACCTCCAGAACACCTTGGTGTTGGCTTCAGTGTTTCTTGACTCTTCTCTCCCCGCTTTAGCCATACTGAAGGCGGTCACTTGCCCTCAAGCTTGGAAGTATCTTTGAACCAGTTTTAACATCTTCCTGATTTTTCAGCAAATGAGCCCACTAGCAGATGAATGAAGAAAGAAAATATGATATATATATGATGGAATATTACTCAGTCATAGAAAAGAATGAATAATGCTATTTGTGGACTTAGAGACTAGATACTAAGTAAAGTAAGTTAGACAAAGAAAGATAAATATATGATATCATTTATACATGGAATCTACAAAAATGATACAAATGAATCTACATAGAAAACAGAAATTGACCCACAGACATAGAAAACAAATTTATGATTACCAAAGGGGAAAAGCGGTGGTGGGGGGAGGGATAAATTAGGAGTTTTGGATTAACATATACACACTGTTACATATAAAATAACCAACAAGGACCTACTGTATTATAGCACAGGGAACTATATTCAATATTTTTAATACCTGTAAGGGAAAAGAATCTGGGAAAAAAACTAGATTTGTATGTATAACTAAATTAATTTTCTATACACTGGAAACTAACACAGCATTGTGAATCAACTATAGTTCAAAAAAAAAAGGAAAATTTCAAATGGATTACATAAAACATATGTAATTACATGAGACTCAAGATCTTACCTATCTAAAATTATTCTGTGACTGTACAAAGAACATTGCAACCTTTGAACTGATATAAAGATGCTGAGTAAAATGTATCATGCGTCATCTCAACTCAAAGATAGCCACGTGTTTAAAAAATATTTTTTTCTCTTCTTTTCTGTTATGTAATGTGTTGAAAAGTGTACTACCAAAATTTACATTTACCTAGATGGGGAAACAGTGGAAACAGTGTCAGACTTTATTTTTCTGGGCTCCAAAATCACTACAGATGGTGACTGCAGTCATGAAATTAAAAGGAAGGAAGGAAAGTTATCACCAACCTAGATAGCATATTCAAAAGCAGACACATTACTTTGCCAACAAAAGTTCGTCTAGTCAAGGCTATGGTTTTTCCTGTGGTCCTGTATGGATGTGAGAGTTGGACTGTGAAGAAGGCTGAGTGCTGAAGAATTGATGCTTTTGAATTGTGGTATTGGAGAAGACTCTTGAGAGTCCCTTGGACTGCAAGGAGATCCAACCAGTCCATTCTGAAGGAGATCAGCCCTGGGATTTCTTTGGAAGGAGTGATGCTAAAGCTGAAAATCCAGTACTTTGGCCACCTCATGCGCAGAGTTGACTCATTGGAAGAGACTCTGATGCTGGGAGGGATTGAAGGAAGGAGGAGAAGGGGACGACAGAGGATGAGATGGCTGGATGGCATCACTGACTCGATGGACATGAGTCTGAGTGAACTCCGGGAGTTGGTGATGGACAGGGAGGTCTGGCGTGCTGTGATTCATGGGGTTGCAAAGAGTTGGACACGACTAAGCGACTGATCTGATCTGATCTGATCTGAGAAGGAAATGGCAACCCACTCCAGTGTTCTTGCCTGGAGAATCTCAGGGACGGGGAAGGCTGGTGGGCTTCCATCTATGGGGTCTCACAGAGTTGGACACAACTGAAGCGACTTAGCAGCAGCAGCAGCAGCAGAACCTCAGAATGAGACCTTATTTGGAGAGAGGATCTTCATAGATACATTTAATTAAAGACCTTGAGATAAAATTATCCTGGATTTTGAGTGGGCCATACATCCAAAGGGGCTTCCCTGGTGGCTCAGATGGGAAAGAATCTGCCTGCAATGCATGAGACCAGGTTCTTTCCCTGGGTTGGGAAGATACCCTGGAGAAGGGAATGGCTACCCACTCTGGTATTCTTGCCTGGCAAATCCCACAAGCAGAGAAGCCTGGCAGGCTACAGTCCACGGGGTTGCAAAGAGCTGGACATGACTGAGTAACTAAGCATAGCATAGCCTACACCCAAAGAGCAGTTTCCTTTCAAGAAGAGATGAAGACACAGAGATGAGGGGAGAAAGTGGAGGCAGGACGGGAATGGGCGGATCCAAGCCAACAAAGCCAGAAGCCACAGATGCTAGAAGAGCAGGAACGACCTTCCTCTGGACCCTTCAGAGGGAGCGTGGTTCTTCCAAAACCTTGATTTTGGACTTCTGACCTCAGGAACAGTGAGGAAATTAATTTCTCTTGTTTTAAGCCTCTGATTTATCGTAATTTGTTATGGCAACTCTAGAAAACTAATACTTCCCATTTTTATTCTTTTTCTTCCATTGATATACATTGCACAGGCAAGCCTATGGGGCTTCCTTATCTGTTAAAAAAAAAAAAAAATCCTCTGTACCTCGAGAGCTACTTTTCACATTTAAAAATGACCTGTGCCTATTTTCTTAAAGTAAAATATTATAGCCAAGTTTATAATGGTGAATTCACACATAATCATGAGTGAGTTTTTCTCTCTTTTTTAAAAATTAAATAATAAAAGTTTTCCCCAGTAGTATTAAAGGCTTTGCTTAATATTATTTTCAATGTCCATAAATTAATGTCTCTTATAAAAGGACTTTAATTTCTTTAAATTTCTCCCTATTTTTGGAAATTCAAGTTTTTGAGTGATTTGAACTTTTAAATAACATCGCGTACATCATATCTCCTTATTTCCATAAAAGAAGTATTTAGAGAAGTGGAAAATGCCCAGTTAAAAAGTAGGAATACTATTTCGGTTTCATGATTCACAATGAAAAATTGTTCCTTCAAAGATATCCAAGAGGATTTGATATTAGCATTTTAATTGCCAATTTATTTGTGAAAAAGAAAATTGTGTTACTTAAATATGCACTTTAAAATTATTAGCAAATTTGAATCATTTCAAAACACTTATTAACCATTAGTATAGGCTATTTTTCAAATTTATCAGGTTGTGTCCCTTGGCTGTTTATGATTTGGGGTTTGCAGAGGTCTGCTATGGCTGCCCTAACAGAGTATCAGACACCTGATAGGTTACAGAGCAGAGATTATTGGCTCATAGTTCTTGGAGGCTAGAAATCTCAGATCCAGGTGTTGGTTAGTTTCATCCAGGGTGGTTCCTAAGGGCAGCAAGGAAGAGTCTATTTTAGGCCTGTCTCCTCACCTCTGGGGGTTTGCTGGCAATCTTGGCTTATAGTTGCATCAACCCAATCTGTGCCTACCCCTTCAGAAGGCATTCTGCTCATATACACATCTGTTTCTGTGTACAAATCTCCCCTTTTATAGCGACATCGGTAAGATTAGATTAGTGCTACTGTTGGTTGCTCAGTCATGTTCAACTCTTTATGACCCCACAGACTGCAGCCTGCCAGGCTCCTCTGTCCATGGGATTCCCCAGGCAAGAATACTGGAGTGAGTTGCCATTTCCTTCTCCACTATTAGATTAGGGCCCACCCTAAGATCTTACATTTTTGCTTGATTACCTCTGTAAAGTTCAGTTCAGTTCAGTCGCTCAGTCGTGTCCAACTCTTTGCAACCCCATGAACCGCAGCATGCCAGACCTCCCTGTCCATCACCAACTCCCAGAGTTTACCCAAACTCATGTCCATTGAGTCAGTGATGCCATCCAACTATCTCATCCTCTGTGGTCCCCTTCTCCTCTCGCCCTCAATCTTTCCCAGCATCAGGGTCTTTTCAAATGAGTCAGCTCTTTGCACCAGGTGGCCAAAATATTGGAGCTTCAGCTTCAACACCAGTCCTTCCAATGAACAGTCAGGACTGATCTCCTTTAGAATGGACTGGTTGGATCTCCTTGCAGTCCAAGGGACTCTCAAGAGTCTTCTCCAACACCACAGTTCAAAAGCATCAATTCTTCGGCACTCACCTTTCTTTATAGTCCAAATCTCACATCCACATATGACTACTGGAAAAACCATAGCCTTGACTAGATGGACGTTTGTTGGCAAAGACCTCTGTAAACCCCATGACAAATAAAGCCATGTTGTGAGTTAGTAAGCCTGAGGATTTCAATACCATTTCCCCCCCAGGGATACGGTTCAACTCAGAACAATGTCTCAATGTTTTTCTTATCTCGGTCTCTTGAATTGCAGGTGGACTCTTTTACCATCTCAGCCACCAGGGAAGCCCCTTATAAATATTAAAGATATTAAATATCTACAACATTTTTGCAAATATATTTTACAGGCTTATTGCTTGAGTTTTAATTCTCTTTATGACTGGTAATTTTTTTGCTTTTAATTTTGCCTCTGCTACCTTGTTTGTATGTGTTGTAAATATTGTATACAAACATATACAATATTTATTTTATAGTGCATAATGTTTCTACACTCAGAGATGTTTTACATTTTTGTGTGGTCAAATTCATTTATTTTTTCATCATTATATTGCTAACTGATCTTAGAAAGTCTTTATACAGAGATGAAACATTATCAACTTCTGTTTCCTACTTTTTAAATAACATTTTATATTTTTTAATTCAAAATTTACTCTTCTACTCACCTGGAATTTCTTTGAGGCCCTTTTTAAAGATAGTTGTCCTGAGCATATTTTCATATATGAAAACATGTACAAAGCAATCTATTTTGGACACATGCTATACAACATCTTAACGGTCTTAAGCCAGACCTTTTGTTTTGCCCAGTGACAAACATAAGCATCTTTCCTTTGTCTTAGGTTGTATTTTTCAATTTATATTTCAACTATTTTTATATAATGATTTTTTAATGGGGAGTCTTATATCTGTCACCATGTAGGTATGTGACTTTGAGTAAGAGATTTAACTTCTTCAGATTTGGTTTCTTCATTTGTAAAATAAAGATGCTGAATAGTATTTTCATGAAGTATCTCTCAAGACCTGAAATTCTGTCATTCTATCCAGTCAGCCTCATATGAAATGAAAATGGTGCAGTTATTTTTAGCCAAATAAAGAAGGAAATTATTGCATATGAGAAAAGGTGAAGTCTGAAAGTAACAACTGTTTTCAGAAAATATCATTTTTCCTTGTAGAGCCTCAGTTTCTTCCAACTTAAAATAAGTGGAGTTGTTTAAAATATTATGATTTGAGCAACTTTAGAGTATTAGTGGAAAATGCAGGCAAAAGGAGATGTTGACATCACTGAATACTTCAATGATTGCGATGGAATGGTCGATAGAAAAATGAAATAAGTAAACAAGAGAAGGAAAATCATCTTTCAGCAATTTTAGGATTGAGTCCACATTTCAGCTATCAGAATTAGTGATTGGTATTGTATTTTAGGTAGGCATATTTGTTTATCATTGACATATTTCTCCTACTGTGTAACATAGTCAGCCAAATATAAGCAAGAAAAAAAGGAAATTCAGGTTATGTCATCTCTGTCAAAAAGTTATCAGCAGTTATGAACTTAAAAATTCATATTGTATAGATTCCTTCAAGTTACTGAAAGAGGATGTGAGAGATTAAAAGATAAACTATTTTAGTTATAGATATATAAGTCATCTGTTTAGAATGGATGTTCATTATATTCTTTGCCCTGCTGCCATTAAAAACAGAATCCCACCTTAAGGAAAACCTTCTGGGTATTCTAGGAGCAGGACCTTAGCCTCACAGCTGTATCCCTGGATGCCTGTCCTATGGCACCATCTGTAGTGGACTCAACACTCTGTTCTCCCCTCTGTGTTTCCCTCAGGAAAGCGGGAACCCCCTGGAAAGCCTTTAAAATAGAGTTCAGTTCAGTTCAGTCACTCAGTTGTGTCCAACTCTTTGCGACCCCATGAATTGCAGCACAACAGGCCTCCTTGTCCATCACCAACTCCCGGAGTTCACCCACACTCACGTCCATCGAGTCGGTAATGCCATCCAGCCATCTCATCCTCTGTGGTCCCCTTCTCCTCCTGCCCCCAATCCCTCCCAGCATCAGGGTCTTTTCCAATGAGTCAACTCTTCGCATGACGTGGCCAAAGTACTGGAGTTTCAGCTTTAGCATCAGTCCTTCCAAAGAAATCCCAGGACTGATCTCCTTTAGGATAGACTGGTTGGATCTCCTTGCAGTCCAAGGGACTCTCAAGAGTCTTCAACACCACAGTTCAAAAGCATCAATTCTTTGGTGCTCAGCTTTCTTCACAGTCCAACTCTCACATCCATACATGACCACTGAAAAAACCATAGCCTTGACTAGACGGACCTTTGTTGGCAAAGTAATGTCTCTGCATTTCAATATGCTATCTAGGTTGGTCATAACTTTCCTTCCAAGGAGTAAGCGTCTTTTAATTTTATGGCTGCAATCACCATCTGCAGTGAATTTGGAACCCCAAAAAATAAAGTCTGACACTGTTTCTGCTGTTTCCCCATCTATTTCCCATGAAGTGATGGGACCAGATGCCATGATCTTTGTTTTCTGAATATTGAGCTTTAAGCCAACTTTTTCACTCTCCACTTTCACTTTCATTAAGAGACTTGAGTTCCTCTTCACTTTCTGCCATAAGGGTGGTGTCATCTGCATATCTGAGGTTATTGATATTTCTCCCGGCAATCTTGATTCCAGCTTGTGCTTCTTCCAGTCCAGCATTTCTCATGATGTACTCTGCATAGAAGTTAAATAAGCAGGGTGACAATATACAGCCTTGACGTACTCCTTTTCCGATTTGGAACTAGTCTGTTGTTCCATGTCCAGTTCTAACTGTTGCTTCCTGACCTGCATATAGGTTTCTCAAGAGGCAGGTCAAGTAGTCTGGTATTCCCATCTCTTTCAGAATTTTCTACAGTTTATTGTGATCCACACGGTCAGAAAGCTTTGGCATAGTCAATAAACCAGAAATAGATGTTTCTCTGGAACTCTCTTGCTTTTTCCATGATCCAGAGGATGTTGGCAATTTGATCTCTGGTTCCTCTGCCTTTTTTAAAACCAGCTTGAACATCTGGAAGTTTATAGTTCATGTATTGCGGAAGCCTGGCTTGGAGAATTTTGAGCATTACTTTACTAGCGTGTGAGATGAGTGCAACTGTGTGGCAGTTTGAACATTCTTTGGCATTGCCTTTCTTTGGGATTGGAATGAAAACTGACCTTTTCCAGTCCTGTGGCCACTGCTGAGTTTTCCAGATTTGCTGGCATATTGAGTGCAGCACTTTCACAGCATCATTTTCCAGGAATGAAATAGCTCAACTAGAATTCCACCACCTCCACTAGCTTTGTTTGTATGACCCTTTCTAAGGCCCACTTGACTTCACATTCCAGGATGTCTGGTTCTAGGTGAGTGATCACACCATCGTGATTATCTGGGTCATGAAGATCTTTTTTGTACACTTCTGTGTATTCTTGCCACCTCTTCTTAATATCTTCCGCTTCTGTTAGGTCTATACAATTTCTGTCCTTTATGGAGCCCATCTTTGCATGAAATGTTCCCTTGGTGTCTCTAATTTTCTTGAAGAGATCTCTAGTCTTTCTCATTCTGTTGTTTTCCTCTATTTCTTTGCATTGATCGCTGAGGAAGGCTTTCTTATCTCTTCTTGCTATTCTTTGGAACTCTGCATTCAGATGCTTATATGTTTTCTTTTCTCCTTTGCTTTTCGCTTCTCTTCTCTTCACAGCTATTTGTAAGGCCTCCTCAGACAGCCATTTGGCTTTTTTGCATTTCTTTTCCATGGGGATGGTCTTGATCCCTGTCTCCTGTACAGTGTCATGAACCTCTGTCCATAGTTCATCAGGCACTCTATCTATCAGATCTAGTCCCTTAAATCTATTTCTCACGTCCACTGTATAATCATAAGGAATTTGATTTAGGTCATACCTGAATGGTCTAGTGGTTTTCCCTACTTTCTTCAATTTAAGTCTGAATTTGGCAATAAGGAGTTCATGGTCTGAGCCACAGTCAGCTCCCGGTCTTGTTGTTGCTGACTGTATAGAGTAAATACAAGCAAATGCAAGAAGGCTTGGTGCTTATAACGTGATAGGTTTTCTTCTCTCTCATTTTCATTTCCAGTTAGCTCTGAAATATTATTTTGGAAATTATTTTGCTTATTTTTCATCTGCTCATGTGAAGCGAGGGAGAGAAGAAGACTGGCCAAACCAAGTAAAACCTGTGTTTCTCCTTTGTGTAGAGGACCTTTTCCTTAATCAGCATGAGATTCATTATTTCTTACAGCTGATGGCTTGGTGGTCTGTAGCAGTAAGAGTAAGAAATCGTCCTTCCCGTTTCAGATACCCAAAACAGGATTTTTAAAACTTGAGTGAGAAAATCAGCTTGGATTCCACAGTGTATGAATTTGACTCATTTCCTATCAAGTCAAGGCATCGAATTTTATGCACCAGAAGTTATCATCAGAAAGTAAGTAAAATCGGTCTAAATGGATCCAGGAAATGGAAACTAAGTTAAGTGTTGGAATTTCACCATTTGGGCTAAATGATGAGATGGTGGTCCTGAGAAACCTATAGCTTGTTAAAGGTGGTTTGAGAAGCACCCTTTCCTATGTTTCTCTGGGGATAATCTCCAGGAGAAGCCCTCTTCTGGAGTCCCTTCCGCTTTGAGCAGGAGCTTGGCAGTATTGGTGAAAGGGAGTTCCTCAAGGGAATCTGACGAAAAGCTCCCACTTTCCCTGGCTTGTGTGCACTGTGAAAAGGTAAGCCCAAGGCATCGGGGTCCTTCACTCCCACTTCCCAGTAGGTGTGGAGGCACTTAGCGATGGCTGTTAACACAGAAGAGGACTGGTGGTTTAGTTGCGAAGTACACCATGGACTATATAGCCCACCAGGCTCCTCTGTCCATGGGGATTCTCCAGGCAAGAATACTGGAGTGCGTTGCCATTTCCTTCTCCAGGGGATCTTCCTGACCTAGGGGTTGAACGGGGGTCTCCTGCATTGTAGGCAGACTCATCGTCTGAGCCACTCGGGAAGTCAGAATGTGAAAGAATTTACAAAAGAACATTTACATTTTCAAAAGCTATCAAAGGCTCTGAAAAAAGATACAAAAGGATATAACTAATCATTATTCATGAGCTCCCTGATTCACCTCTATCAGAGTTTCCACCTCTACATTCTTCCATGCTTATATCTTAACTGCTTCTTGACGTGATGTCTTAGTACCTCTCCACAGACAGATTAGGAAAGTAAATCTTTTTTCCCCCAGCATGATTAATAGTAATTTTTTTTAAAAGAAATCATCAATTTACAATTCATTTCTTAAAATGAATTTCCTTTCAGCTTCACAACTTACCTCGGGTTGGCCAAAATTTTATTCAGGTTTTTCCATAAAAACTTACTGAAAAACCCAAATGAATGTTTTGGCCAACCCAATAATTAGCAATGCCACGTAGATTTTTTTTTACCATTGCTGTCAAATCTAGAAAACCCTCTGTCAAGCTTCTGTCGTATGTGCGGTTTACCATTTCGGGACATTTCAGGTCTCCTTCAGTCAGTCAATCAGTTCAGTCGCTCAGTCGTGTCCAAATCTTTGCGACCCCATGAATTGCAGCACAGACTGACTAAAGTAGTCCTAGAAACCTTTCAAGACTGCTAGCAATAATTTAACATATAGAGAAATGACTGTAAACTGCAAAAATCGATTAAATTTAGATAGTATGTGTTTCCTGCTAAATGTCCCTGTAGGGTGATTCCAAAACTTTCCTTGGCTATGGAAATAGCCAACGGTCTTCACCAGTTGTAGTTAATATGTATTAATATTGCAAGTTCCATTAAAATGTATCACCCTGTGAGTAGATTCTAGAGTCCCAGAAGGGACTTGTGCAGGTAACCAATTCCAGAGGCTTAAGTGTCATGATTTTTCATAGTCTCCCCACATCTGGCTTGAAGGGGATTCCTCAGATTTTCAGAGAAGCAGGGGAAGAGGTAGATCTGAAAAAGACGAAAGACCCAAAAGAAAACAAAAATTTTAAATGCTTTCAGTGTATTATCATGTACCATTATTATCATATTAAAGTAAATTGACTATTTTCTACTTTTTACCTCCACCACCCTCCAGTTCCCAGCTACCCAGGAGGTCGAGGTTCAGGTAGACATCACATCTGTTCATCAAAAATAAAGAAGCTATGTTTTTGTTGTATTCCTGAATAAACATGAATAAACATAGGACATTATTCCATGTGGTTTTCAAGCTACTATTTAGTTACTTTTAATGTGATCATAATATTTAATTACACTATCCAACTATTATTGTATTTGTTTTTTATTATTAGACCTACAGGAGAAAAGCTTTAAGTTGCTCAATCAGAATTTCTTAATATTATTCTAAAGTCAACATCAAGGACTAGCACCAAATAACACACCAGAAGCATGACAGATGATGGACCTATAAGTTTCCAAGTGAAGAAATTCCAACAGTCCACTGTCCTTTGAAGCTATTTATATGATTATTATTATTTTTTTTTCCAGCTGTAGCATGTGGGAATTTTAGTTCCACAACCAGGGATCAACCGCATTCCCCCTGTATTTGGAGCACAGAGTCTTAACTACTGGATTGCCGGAGAAGTCCCTGCCATCATTTTTCCAAACCCAAGCATGCTGTCAGGCATAAATTCATAATGTAGATCGAGTTGTTTTTCCAACTTCTCTCCTTGCCACTCCGACCTTATTTGTGCCCATGGACTTGACATGTGGTTAGAATCCAAAATGCAAAGCTGGAAAGTAAAATCACATTCAGAACCCTCAGAAGGCTTCAAACTGGGTCGCTGATTCAGCACAGTCTCTTGGCGGCTACAGATGGGAGAGAAGCCGAGGATGTGTATTCCTCTTTATTGAGCATCTACTCCCTACAAAGAGGATAGAATTTCAAGTACTTTTGTTCTCTTTGGGCACAGTGTGGTGTTCATGTAAGGCTTTCTAGGCAGGTATTATGTAGATTGACATGTGAGGTATTAGCGCATAAGAGAGTAGGTGATGTATTTTGAAAGCGTGTGGGGTGAGAACATGGCATGTTTTCAGTGCAGAAAGAAAACTTAGACCCTGGGGGAGATGTTCGATTTGGAGTCGAAGAGTGGGGACCAATATCAGGAGTGGATACTTTATGGGAGTATGTCTGGAGTGGCAGCTAGAAAGTCAGTCTTTCTATGCCTTCATTTCAGTTCAGTCACTCAGTCGTGGCCAACTCTTTGTGACCCCATGAATTGCAGCACGCCAGGCCTCCCTGTCCATCAACAACTCCTGGAGTTCACTCAAACTCACGTCCATCGAGTCCATGATGCCATCCAGCCATCTCATCCTCTGTTGTCCCCTTCTCCTCCTGCCCCCAATCCCTCCCAGCATCAATCTTTTCCAATGAGTCCTTAGTAACTTAAATACTCAGGTACTTGAGAAAACAGAGTAACAATTCTGTCTTGCCACTTGGTTACCAGAATCATCCTTTACCTTCACTTTGAAATCCAGCAGTTTAACTTGGAGAGAGTAAAAAGGGAATGGTTAGAATTTTTTCCCCCATAAATGTTAATTTCCCTTGATCTTGGTGATTTACATAGCTTCTATAGCATTTAGATAAGCTAACATTTTGCAGAAATGAAGCATAAAAGCATTTGCCAAAGCTTATCTTGGGCTAGGCATTTTCACTTATGTTATCTCGTAATTCTCACAGATAATATGTGAAATTATTATGAGCATTTATGGATTAGAAAGGAAGCTTAATGAGCTTGGGCAGGAGGTTAAGTAAGCTCATAAGAAGATATTCAGAATTTGAACACAGGTCATCTGTATTTACCAATCTAACAATGAAAAATGTAAATTTTGAGCAAAATTGAATTTATGCCAATACCATAAAGCCAGTTCCTAAAATCTAATTTTTTGGTGTTTTAAATGCACATGCTGTGAACTGCAAAGTATACATAATAATAAATTGCCAGTTTAATAATTTTCATTTTGACCACACAACCTCAAATTCAAAAGAAATCTTAACTAGGGGAAAAATGCATTATGTATACAAGGCTGAGTCCAAGATTTCCAATTATTTTCATGTGGTCTGCACTCTGTCTTCAGAACAATCAATTAGATGCTTGCCTCCTGGTGTGAATGTGTGAATACAAATGAGGAATGAGGAGCATATCCACATCATCAGAATATAGATCAAAACCGTTCCCCAGGTTGGTTTGTTCCCTAAATGTTCCTTTTAGGGAATGGCTATAACCTGGGAAACCTTACGTGCGCTCATGGTTACAACAAAAACCTAGAATTACTTTTGAAAAAAACTGTAATTTATAAATTTGGAGATATTTCAGACTTAATCTAAGGTTCTCAGGTAAATGATCTAATATTTAAGTACACATATTAAGGAGTTCTCACGAGAGGTATGCCACTGTGACCTACTTTTTTAATCAATAGGGAACTGGAATTCCACATTTCAAATAAGAGAAGTGGAAGGCTTTTTAAGTCTTCAGAATGAATTGACTTACTTGCGGCTGCGCTGGGTCTTCCTCTGCGCGTGGGCCGTCTCCAGCCGCAGGGAACAGGGCCGCTCTTCGTGTGGTGTGCGGACTTCTCCGCTGGGTTCTGTCGTGACAGAGCACAGGCTCTAGCACTCCGGCTCAGAAGTTAGCTGCTCCCTGGCATGTGGGGCCTTCCTGGACTAGGGACTGTGTACCCTGCACTGGCAGGCAGATTCTTAACCACTGGACCACCAGGGAAGTCTGAGAAATGTAAGACTTTTAAAAAAATTCAGTGACTTGGTGTGTATAACACGTCTGGCCTCATGCCTGGCATGCAGTTGTCACAATAGAGTTAGTTTCCCTCTAGTTTAACAGATGTTCCCCAAGGGTTAAAGAAAACAATTGAAACAAAAGCAATTATAGAATTCCTTTAGCTGAGACTCTTAAGTAGATTTCTATTCAAATGAGGATGGTTACTTAAAGTTCAGACATATCATGAAGGCTTCCCTGGTGGCTCAGATGGTAAAGAATCTGCCTGCAATGCAGAAAACCCGGGTTCAATCCCTGGGTTAGGGAGATCCCCTGAAGAAGGGAATAGCTACCCACTCCAATATTTTTGCCTGGAGAATTCCATGGACGAGGAGCCTGGTGGGCTATCAGAGAATTCTATTTGGATGATGACGATTTAAAATTCAGATATGTCTTACATTCACTATTTGACTATATCATTAAAGACTTGAAAAATATTAGCCATAATCATTTAAGACCTGGTTAATATTTTGCTGTCTCCTTATGTTTATTTCTTTTTCCATGCCCCTGATTTAAAAGGTGATCAAGTTTAAAGGGCTTTCTTTCAACTTTTCACTACCTTCTTTCAAGCTACACAAAATCAATAAAGACAATGAGTATAAATTGGTTTGTCTATTATACAGTATTTCCCTGATTGTGTTTCTTCATCTGCAGTATAAGAGATATTACCACCTTATGCTGATTAAATATTCAGCACGGTAAGTTGAAGCACACATTCTCTCAGTACCTGCTGTTGATGCTTTGGACTGGTTCAGAAATAAAATGTAATGTACCTTTGAAATCAGATCAGATCAGATCAGATCAGTCACCCAGTCGTGTCTGACTCTTTGCAACCCCATGAATCGCAGCACACCAGGCCTCCCTGTCCATCACCAACTCCCGGAGTTCACTGAGACTCACGTCCATTGAGTCAGTGATGCCATCCAGCCATCTCATCCTCTTTTGTCCCCTTCTCCTCTTGCCCCCAATCCCTCCCAGCATCACAGTCTTTTCCAATGAGTCAACTCTTCGCATGAGGTGGCCAAAGTACTGGAGTTTCAGCTTTAGCATCATTCCTTCCAAAGAAATTCCAGGGCTGATCTCCTTCAGAATGGACTGGTTGGATCTCCTTGCAGTCCAAGGGACTCTCAAGAGTCTTCTCCAACACCACAGTTCAAAAGCATCAATTCTTCGGCACTCAGCCTTCTTCACAGTCCAACTCTCACATCCATACATGACCACTGGAAAAACCATAGCCTTGACTAGGAGAACCTTTGTTGGCAAAGTAATGTCTCTGCTTTGATACTGCTTTAACAAAAAACTGCTGGTGGTCATGCAAGGTGGGTTGAATAAAAGTAACCTCTGGCCTGGCCACAGATGTTGGAATCAGGGATTATGGTACCTGATTCAAACATGTCCACTGGCATCTGTTCTTGGAAAAGGCCACTTCCTCCTGAGGTGGCCAAGGCGAAGCTCTGTTTAGTGATATGACCCATTCTACATAATGAAAGAAAAATGATCATTCTTTGTATGTATAACTACGAAATAAAGAGAAGGCAAGCCACTTGACTTAGCTGTGAAGAGTCTGGTGCAGACTACCACTGCAATATCTTACTTTTATAAAAACTTAAACCCAAACACAGGTGAATGGTGTGGTTACAGAGACATTGAAACATTCTCTATGTCTGTGTCTCTATTTCTGCTTTGCAAATAGGTTCATCTGTGCCATTTGCCTAGAGTTTACATATATCATATATTCCAAAAATATATATACATTTTTTTCTCTTTCTGACTTACTTCACTCTGTATGACAGTCTCTAAGGCTGTCCATGTCTCTGCAAATGGCAAAATTTCATTCCTTTTTATGGCTGAGTAATATTCCATTGCTGCTGCTAAGTCACTTCAGGTGTGTCTGACTCTGTGTGACCCCATAGACGGCAGCCCACCAGGCTCCTCTGTCCCTGGGATTCTCCAGGTAAGAATACTGGAGCAGGTTGCCATTTCGTTCTCCAATGCATGCATGCATGCTAAGTTACTTCAGTTGTGTCCAACTCTGTGTGACCCCATGGACAGCAGCCCACCAGGCTCTGTCAATGGGATTCTCTAGGCAAGAATACTGGAACAGGTTGCCATTTCCTTCTCCCTATATATATATGTGCCACATCTTCATTATTCACTCCTCTGTCAATGGACAAAATATTTAGGTAGCTTCCATGTCCTGGCATTTGTAAATAGTGCTCCAATAAACACTGGGGTGCATGTATATTTCGGAATCATAGTTTTCTCTGGATGTGTGCCCAGGAGTGAGATTGCTAGGTCATATGGTAGTTCTATTTTTGGTTTTTAAAGAAACCTCCATACTGTTCTTCATAGTGGATATACCAATTTACATCCTCACCAAGTGTATAAGAGGGTTCCCTTTTCTCCACATCCTCTCCAGCATTTATTGTTCATAGAGTTGTTTTTTTTTTTCATAATGGCCATTCCAACCAGTGTGAAGTGATATCTCACTGCAGTTTTGATTGACATATATACACTACTATGCATAAAATGGGTTTCCCAGGTGGTGCTACTGGTAAAGAACCTGCCTGCCAATGCAGGAGGCACAAGCGATGCAGATTTGATCCCTGGGTAAAGAAGATCCCCTGGAGGAGGGCATGGTAACCCACTCGAGTGTTCTTGCTTGGAAAATCTGGCGGACAGAGGAGCCTTGAGGGCTACAGTCCATAGGGTCACAAAGAGTTGGACACTACTGAAGCCCCTTAGCCTGCATGCACGCAGGTACAAAATAGATAACTAATGAGAACCTACTGTATAGCACTGGGAATCTGTTCAATACTCTGTAGTGACCTGAACGGGAAGGAAATCCAAAAGAGAGGAGGTTTCCCTGCTGGCTCAGATGGCAAAGAATCTGCCTGCAATGCGGGAGTCCTGGACCTGGGTTGGGAAGATGCCCTGGAGGAGGGCATGGCGACCCACTCCAGTTTCCTTGCCTGGAGAATCCCCATGGACAGAGGAGCTTGGCCGGCTACAGTCTGTGGGATCACAAAGAGTCGGACACAATTGAGCACAGCACACATGTATTCATGTAGCTGATTCACTACTGCAAAGCAGAAACTAGCACAGCATGGTAAAGCAACTATATCCCAATAAATTGTTTTAAAAAGAGACACTCCCTTGAACTCTCTTGTAATAAACACCTTACACCAAACGCACCTTTGTTTGTTCTCTTCCTCTCAGCCCTTTTGTGTTCTACATAGAAAAAAGCAATCTATTCAGATATTCTGAGTCCAGACAACTAACAAAACAGAGCTCCAAGGACTTCCCTGGTGGTTCAGTGGCCAAGACTCCTTGCTCCCAATGCAGCGGCCTATGTTGGATCCCTGGCTGGGGAACTAGACCCCAGATGCTGCATCTAATGTTTCTGCACGCCACAGCGAAAATAAAAGATCTTGCATAATGTGATTAAGACCAAGCGCAGCCAAAATAACCCCACAAACAAAAAAGAAAAAAAAAGCAAATATTGATATTCTATTGAAAATTTATTTATTTATTTTTTAAATTTAAATTTATTTATTTTAATTGGAGGCTAATTACTTTACAATATTGTATTGGTTTTGCCATACATCAACATGAATCCGCCATGGGTGTAACATGTGCTCCCCATCCTGAACCCTCCTCCCTCCTCCCTCCCCGTACCATCCCTCTGGGTCATCCCAGTGCACCAGCCCAAAGCATCCTGTATCCTGCATTCAACCTGGACTGGCGATTCATTTCTTATATGATATTACACATGTTTCAATGCCATTCTCCCAAATCATCCCACCCCTCTCCCTCTCCCACAGAGTCCAAAAGACTGTTCTATCCATCTGTGTCTCTTTTGCTGTCTCGCATACAGGGTTATCGCTACCATCACTGAGTTCCATATTGTGTCAAATATGCTAGATTGCTTACTCAACTGACCACCTCTCCCTTTCTATGTTCTTAAGGACATTTTTGGCCAAAGATGAAAATGCCAGCTACTCATTCTATCTGTGAGGTGGTTGTGGCGAGACATCTTGGCTCATTGCAGCCACAGCTTGGTCTGGAAACTGAAGGGAAGGATTTTCACCTGTAATAACAGAAATATTGAATAAATATGCCTTTCCTTGGATCAGACGCTTTGCTGGCTATCACGATGCTTGGAATGGCAGTAGCCATCTTCTGACCACAGGAGCCAGAGGAACAATGAGCCAGCATCCCGAGCACCATAGAAATGGAAAATAAAAATTATCTCAGAATTTGAGACACAGAGCTCTTGAAACAACACCAAAACTTCTTATTACAGGTTTTTGTTGTGTAAGAAGACAGTGTCACTTGATGGAAGTCCATTGAGTTAGGTCTGTTGTTCTTTGGCTCAAAGGTGTCCTCACTGCTATAACCATGTGACCCTGTAGAAGAAAACACATTCAGCTTGAATCCAGTGCTTTGACAAACAGCTGTTCCAGGCAGCGCAATGGTGCAGGACACACAGAAAGATGTGAGGGAAAGCTGAATTCTGAGTTACATTAACTTTTCACAGGTAAAGTCAGGGTTCTGGCTAATCAAATAGGATATGTTTCAGCGAAGCATGGACTTTTAGAAGGCTGAAGGGAGGCTTTGACCTTGGCAAACTTGGTACATCAGATCATTTCTAACCACTTCCTTGCCACATTAACTCCTCCTGCCATCTTTGTTTGTTTACAGTAATGATGATCTTTCCAAATGTGAGAGACAGAAGTAACTAGAGTTGGGATTTTTTCCTGACCTTAGCCTCACTATGCAAACCCATACTCAGAAGGAGTGGAAATAAGACCAAGGATGAGTGTACACGTCATCAGAGTATTGACAGAAGGTAGAAGAGACGAAATGGTCTTTGTTTTAGAGATCCTTTGTCCAGGAGATGAGAGCATGTACTTGGAGAACACTTCGTTTTTTTGGATCCATCAGAAATGCACATTAATGCACAGTCATGGACGGCTCTCAAGAGATTTAACAGCATGCTGTTTTAACTGATGCACAATTATACCTGGTTCATAATGACAGCTGTGAGGAGTCAGCATCTGGCATAATTTAGGCAAAGAAATTCAGTATTTGGGGAGAAAGAATTTAGGTAATGTATCCATCACCTGGCTGGCCGTTAGAGCTCACATCATGTTTCCTACACACCCTGTCCTCCCTGTTAATAGCCAGAAGGAGAGGCTCAAAAGAAGCCCAGGAGGGGTTGGAGGGCCTCTTGTCCTTTCTCCACTGGTGGGAGGCTGCAACCACAAGGAGCTGTTGATTATAATGGGACCAGTCAGAGCTGGGAGGCACAGGGATGAACCATGCAAGATGCAGTTGTGGTTCTCCAGCTTCAGGAAATTATAACACCAGAGACATTTGGGCATGGCTTAGAAAGTATAAGGTGAAATTTAAAAGTATTTCATAAGATTTTGATCTCTATAACCAAGGAAATTGCACTGCTGAAAGAGATGGGAGCTGCACTGCCTTCATACCAACAAGGCATTGTATCAACTGTGTAGTGCAAACATCCCGAGAGCAAGTATTGGGTTCCCCTTGTACTTGTCATGTGATTAGGGGCCTCAGTCTCTTCCAAGGAAATGTGAAGTGGGGCTAAAAGCACTACTCCAAAGGGTTGTTGTGAGAATAAAGAGAATGCATATCAAATACTCAGGAAAATTCTAAATATTTTGGAAATTGTAATTATTTTCTGGAAACTGTAAATATTAAATTTATTTCTAAGACAAGGATACTTTGTCTGCTTTGTTATAAGAAGACTGGTGACAACTAGAAAATGAGAAAACAACCTTTGGTCCAGGCTCCACTGTACTCTGTCTTCTTAAAAAGCTGAAAAACTTATAAAGGCACATGATTGTTACCTAGAGAAGGGACATTTTGTTTTCACACATTGACCCCAGGGCTCCACTGGAGACTTACCATCTCCAGTAAGACCGTAAGATAGATGATTGTGACTGAATTGATCTCACACTAGGTGGGGTTGATGGTTTATATGTTTTTTCCAATAGTGATGTCCCAAATTCAAGATCATACACTTGGGAAATGTATTTAGTAATTGAAAAAAATCAAGCTGGTTGTTCCCTGACCCATGGAGCAAATGATGTTGGACTGAGTTATGGTATTGATGACCAGGAGGAAGCTATTAATATGAGTAATCCTCATATCTACTGAATTTATGAAACGGAATGACATTTCATCTCTAGGAATATACCTCTGATTTCAGTCACCACCGAAGAGTGTAATTCCATTAGCTTTTATTTCTTCAATTTGGTCTGGGTTAAGCACATTGAGTTCTAAAATATTACCTCTGCTAAACAAAAATTTGACTTACATTGGGGCTGCCCTGATGGTTCAGTGGTAAAGAATCCACCTGTGTTTGCAGGAGATGCGGTTTAATCCCTGATCCCAGAAGATGCCACGTGCCATGGAACAAGTAAGCCCATCCATGTGCCACAACTCCTGAGCCTATGCTCTAGAGCCTGGGAGCTGCAGCTACTACAGCCCAGACGGCCTTGTTGTACTCTGCAACAAGAGAAGCCACCGCCAGGAGAAGCCCATGCTCACCGGACTAGAGAGTAGCCCCTGCTCGCTGTAACTAAAAAAAAAGTCTGCACAGCAACACAGACCCAGCACAGTCAAAAACAGATATATAAATAATTTTTTTAATTGACATATGTTTAATTCTTTGTGCAAGTGTTTTTAGATAGCTCTTTTTAAGAGCATACTAAATCCACACCTGTATATGCCAGGGGAAGATTTCTCTAGGTTCGTCATCAAGCATACGGAACCCACATATTTCATCTATCAATGTAGTTATGTCACAATATTTGGCCCAAGAGAACATAAAATTGTAGGTATCACACATTTTTTTAAAGTGAGTGATTGATGTTAGATATGAAACCCATAGGAATATATATCTTAATTGTTGGGGGCCAGAGTGAGGCACTCTGCCCATGGCAAATGTCATGAGGAAGGAGGCTCGACATACGCAAAGGCGGGATCGAGCCTCAGGAGTCCCCCTGGAAATTCTAGAGCATCTACCCCCATAACCAGAGCCTGCCTACTTTACTACTTTGTGCTCTCCCCTACACCTCTGACTTTATGGGGGGCTGTCCCCCACCACCTCTTTCAGAGAAGGAGTTAACTTAGAGCTCCAGTTAATAATAATTCCTGGGCATGATAGGAGTGTTTCAACCTACAAACTCCTCTGAAGGTTCTCTAGCCTGCCTGACAGGCTTGTCCGGCCACATGTGATTGCTCACAGCCTCCCAACCATGAGAGGCACGAGATGCTTTAAACCTTCTAAAAACAGGTTCCTTAGAAAAGTTAGAAAACCATTAGTATAAGTATAGTGGGCTGATCAGAAATTGTATTGGTGAAGGGTTTTTCATTTGTTGAGCCAACGTTTGTTGCTAAGTCTCCACATCCCCTTCCCTTACACACATTAATGAAGATATAGAAGAAATAAGTATTAACCTTTGATATAAATCACGTTAGACCTTAGGCTAAGTAAATTCTTTCCTTAACTAAAACCCACTATACCCTCACCCTATAGGAATGTAACTTTATTTGGGTGGCATCTGTTTTAAGAATAATCACCCCTGGAGAAATAAGTATTGACTGACCGCTGTCACAAGGAGAGGGTCGTAAATTGTCAGCAGGCCCCCCTGTCCAGAAGATGATGTAACACCCCTAAGACCTCTGTATACATTTGTGTGAAGCACCTGACTTTAATAAAAGTCAGGACTGCTGTCCCCACGTGACTTTTGTATAACATCTCAGTGTATAAAAACAGACTCTGGAAAATAAAGAATTGGGATCAGTTCCTCGAAATACTGGTCTCCTCATGTCTCTCTCTCTCTCTCTCTCAAATTCTGGCTGAGTCTCCATCTGGAGCGCAGAACCTGCCATGCTTACTAATTATGCCTGGGCTTCTAAGATCCGACTGGGGAGGCCTCAGTGTCTCCTCTCCTTCAGGAGAATGGAAAGACGCCTGTGGCCTACGTAAGTGGTGCAAGCTTCTTGTCTTGAAGTTTTATTGTTCTCTGGCGTAAACCAAGCTACTCAGCCTCCTTTCTCCACTGAATTTTCCTACTGAGCTATCCTCATTCTATTACTCTTTATATCTTTGATGAATATTTAAATAGTCGCCAATGCCGTCTCCCTGTCGAATACCCTGGATCAGCCGGGGCTGGACCCCGGCACTTAATGAAGTTCTCATCAGTCTAAAAATATGAGGTGAATTATAATCCCCTCCAAGAAAAGAACCTGATGCTGGGAGGGATTGGGGGCAGGAGGAGAAGGGGACGACAGAGGATGAGATGGCTGGATGGCATCACTGACTTGATGGATGTGAGTCTGGGTGAACTCCAGGAGTTGGTGATGGACAGGGAGGCCTGGCGTGCTGCAATTCATGGGGTCACAAAGAGTCGGACATGACTGAGCAACTGATCTGATCTGAAGGTTAAGGATAGCTCTTACTCCTTTTAATTTAGTGTAGAATTTAACTGACCTCTTGTTTTGGAAGTATCTTATCTTTCCTTCTAGATGTTCTTTTCTATTTAGTGATTTATTTTGGCTATTCTATCATATTTCACTTTGTATACTTCGTAGAGCCATTGAAGAATTTAATCTGGCCTTGTTTGAGCCCTTCCTGTTAGTCACTTTGATACTACTGATTTGGGGAGGTCTGGAGTCTCTAATAGAGCAGAATTCTCAGGTGGCAAAACCTCTAAGGTGGACATTTAGATGTGGCCCCTGAAGTTTAGACATAGAATTATATATCTTGCAGCAGAATATTGCTGTTCTTGTGAGAAAGAATATTTGATTTTGCACACACTTCTAGAGAAAAAAATTCTGACTATGAAATACAAATAACCTTGAGACATGAAATGATGATATGACTTGGCTTTTATCCATTGTGCAATCCACTAAGCCACACGGTTGGATAAACCAAGATGAAATCCACCATTAAATGAAAGGGATCTGTTTGGGATCAAGTCTCTGGGTACTCTACGTGAACAAATCCTTCCTATATTCACTGACTCTACGTGGGTCCTCTGCCATTACTCTTCACTCAACCTATGCCTATGACTTCACAGCAAATTCTCTCTGTTCACCTTAAAGAGGATAAAGTCTTAGGAGATGTTTATAGGGAGTTCTGTGGAGTATGAAAGTAATGCCCCAAAGTGGATTGCTTCAGCATTAAAGCACTTATAAGGGTGAACTCCACATATAGTGGAGTGATGAAATTCTCCCAGTCAGCAGAACTTCAAGTAGGACATTTCACAGTTTGTTATGTCTTGAAAGATGTTTAGAGTAAGAATTGAGTTTACCTTGATTTGGAGATAGTGGCAGATATTTGGTTAAATTGTCAAAGATTGGAGGAAGTATAAGTGGAGAATTTGTGTCCTAGGGTTTTGGATAAGGGTGTGTAGACAAATATTTCAAGAGAGAGGCCAGAGCTGAGTTATCTTCCCAGAAAAGAACAGGGGCTATATTTAGCATGTGAGAGTGCTCAGTTGTGTCTGATCTTTTGTGACCCCATGGACTGTAGCCCACGAGGCTCCTCTGTCCGAGGAATTTTTCCAGGCAGGAATACTGGAGTGGGTTGCCATTTCCTTCCCCAGGGGCTCTTCCTGACCCAGGGATCAAACTCATGTCCCCTGCATCTCCTGCACTCGAAGGTGGATTCTTTACCACCGAGCCACCTGCGAAGCTCAACTATGTTTAGATCTAGTAGCTTCTTTTCTCCTTGATCTAGAGCTTATTTTCTCATTCTGAAGGTAATTATGACTACAGTCATTTCTGAAGACAAAATTTGCCTTCATCAACAATCTTTGAGGCTAATCACTATACTCTATTAGAAAACAGCCACTGATAATGTGTTGATTGCATCAGGTCTTTTTTAGGATGAATTTGACAATTATCTACACTCACTTGAAAACACTATTTGGAATCTAAATTTGTTTCTTATGGCTAACTTCCTTTTGTCTATGCTGTGGATTTGTAGAATAAGTCATGTACCACCAAGTTCTTTCACCAATGTTTCTTCTGTCCTTGGCACCAAATTCCTAGAAATAAAAGAACATGAAAAGAACTACTCATGTTCACAGCATGCATAAGTATTTGGCCTTGTATAATGATAACGTGATCTGTTGAAAACTCATTCACAGTGAAAGCGCTGGAGGTCCGCTTTGTCTTTTGCTGTGTAAGACATGGTCTGAGACAACGACAGTGCTGCCTCTGCCATAACTAAAGACATTGGTCTAGGAGCTGAGTTGTAGTAGGTGTGGTGCTTTTTACATCTTACCTGATGTCTTATTTTCAAGATATTTTTCTTCTAATCTCTGCATCATAGGTATGAGGTGGGTAACATCTAAATGAAGACACATACATTTATATTTCATGTAAAATATAAAAGGTCCATCTAGTTAAGGCTATGGTTTTTCCTGTGGTCATGTGTGGATGTGAGAGTTGGACTGTGAAGAAGGCTGAGCGCCGAAGAATTGATGCTTTTGAACTGTGGTGTTGGAGAAGACTCTTGAGAGTCCCTTGGACTGCAAGGAGATCCAACCTAGTCCATTCTGAAGGAGATCAGCCCTGGGATTTCTTTGGAAGGAATGATGCTAAAGCTGAAACTCCAGTACTTTGGCCACCTCATGCGAAGAGTTGACTCATTGGAAAAGACTCTGATGCTGGGAGGGATTGGGGGCAGGAGGAGAAGGGGATGACAGAGGATGAGATGGCTGGATGGCATCACTGACTCAATGGATGTGAGTCTGAGTGAACTCCGGGAGTTGGTGATGGACAGGGAGGCCTGGCGTGCTGCGATTCATGGGGTCACAAATAGTCGGACATGACTGAGTGACTGAACTGAACTGAACTGAAAATATAAAAATGGTTCCACTGAATTGTAAACTGTGGCTGGCACTTTGCAATCTCGGACATCTCAAGTCATGATAAGAATAGTCAAAAGTATCATCCCTATGTTGGCAGGGGCAATAATTCTGCTACCTCACAATGGAACTTGGAAATTTTTTAGATAAACTAAGGGGATTTGGGGGGCCCTCTTTTTATTTTCTGTTGAAAGTTCTTGAGAAAATATGACATCTCTAAACCTTTCAGAAATATAGTTCAGATTAGTCTGTGAGACAAGGATCCCAGGTCAACTGAGGAAACAGCTGAAGGCAAAGGAAAGAAAATGAAAGGCTGGTACTAAAAATGTCCTATGGAAAGTTGCATAAGTAAGGTATTATCTAAAATATTACAAAGTAAATGGACATTATTAGAGAGAGTATATTGTGATATTAGAAATTAGTTTCAAAGTGATTTCAAGATATCATCTTTGGTTGCAAAATTAAGTCAAAGTTTTCATTGCTACTCAGTTAGGAAGGGAATGAGCATGATTTGCATTGGATGTGATCTGGCTGATTATAATAAACACAGCTGAAAATATAATAACTGAAATTTTAAAATACAGTAGAAGGAATCAACAGTAGATTAGATGATATAGAAGTCACCCAAGCTGAACTGAAAAAAAGGAGAAAAGAATTTCTTAAAGATGAAGATAGTTTACAGACATCTGGGACAGTATCAATCATACTAGCATTCACTTTACAGGGATTCCAGGAGGAGAAATGAGGGAGAAAGGGGTAGAGGACATATCTGAAGACATAAGAGCTGAAAACTTCCCTAACCTGAGAAAGGAAACAGACATCCAGGCCCAGGACACATAGAGAGTCCCAAACAGGATCAATCCAAAGAGAACCATATCAAGACACACTGCAACTAAAATGTCCAGAATTAAACAGAAAACATAAATGTAGCAAGGGAAAAACAATAACTTACCAGTAAATCCAATAAGCTGACTTTTCAGCGGAAATTCTGCAGGTTAAAACAAAGTGGCAAGATATTTTTAAGTGATGAAAGAACCCACAAAAAGGAATACTCCACCCAGCAGAGATAGCATTCAGATTTAAGGAGAGATTAAGAGTTTCACAGACTAGCAAAAGCAAAAGGAGGCCAGCCTCTCTAAACTGGCTTTAAAGAAATGTTAAAGAGATGTATCAAAGCAGAAAATAAAAGGCTAAAACTAGAAATATGAAAATTTATAAAAGGAAAATCTTATTGATGAGCATGAAAATGTAGTAAATGTAGTTGGTCAACCTCATAAAACTAGTAAGAAGTTTAAGAAGAAGCTAGTAAAATCATCTATAACACAGTAAGTAGTTAAGAGATACACAAAATAAACATGTAAAATATGACATCAAAATTATTAAGCTGTGATGGGGTAGCAAAAATGCAAGGTTACTAGAATGCATTTATAACAAGTTTCAGTTCAGTCAGTTCAGTTAAGTCGCTCAGTCATGTCCGACTCTTTGCGACCCCATGAATCGCAGCACGCCAGGCCTCCCTGTCCATCACCAACTCCCGGAGTTCACCCAGACTCACGTCCATCGAGTCAGTGATGTCATCCAGCCATCTCATCCTCTGTCATCACCTTCTCCTCCTGCCCCCAATCCCTCCCAGCATCAGAGTTTAGATAACACCAAATTAAATGAATAAATAAATACCTTGTTATATATGAACCTCATAGTAACTGCAAACCAAAAATCTATAATAGATATATAGAAAAAAAGAATTCAAATATAATGCTAAATATAGTCATTAAATCCAAACAAAAATTTCAAAAGAAAGGAGCAAAAAATAACTACAAAACAAACCCCAAACAATGGACAAAATGGCAATAGAACACATGTATCGAGATTTATTTTAAATGTAAATGAACTAAGTATCAATTCAAAGACATAGAATTGCTGAATGGATAAAAAACAAAACCCATATATATGCTGCATACAAGAAACTTGTTTCAGTTCTAAAGACACACACAGACTGAAAATGAGTGGTTGGGCAAAGTGTCTGATGAAAATGGAAACAGAAAGCTGGAACAGTAATGTTTCTATCAGGCAAAATAGAAATTAAAACAAAGACTGTAACAAGAGACAAAGAAGGACATTACATAATGACAATGAGATCAAGTCAAGAAGACAGAACAAGTGTATGTACATATATAAAGCAAATATTAATAGACTACACAAAGCAAATATTAATAGACTACACAAAGCAAATATTAATAACTACACAAAGCAAATATTAATAGACTATGCAAAGCAAATATTAATAGACTACACAAAACAAATATTAATAGACATAAAGGGAGAAACTGACAGTAACATAACAGTTCTGTTTGTTTTAGTTGCTAAGTAGTGTCCAACTCTTTTGCAACCCCATGGACTGTAGCCTGCAAGGCTCCTCATCCATGGTATTTCCTAAGCAAGTATATAGGAGTGGGGTGCCATTTTCTTCTCCAGGCATCTTCCCAATCCAAGGACTGAACCCGGGTTCAGGAGTGCTTGGTAGGCAGATTCTCTGAGCCACCTGGTAAGTCCAACATAATAGTAGGAGGTAATTTTAACATCCTATTTACATCAAAGGACAGATTATCCAGACAGAAAATCAATAAATAAACACTGGTCCTAAAGGACACATTAGACCAGATGGACTTCATACATACACTTGACCCTTGAATGACATGAGTTTGAACTACATAGATTCACTTGTCTGTGGACATTTTTCAATACTAAATACTACAGTAGTACATGGTTCATGGTTGGTAGAATCTATAGGGCAAAGGACTGTGGATACAGAGGTCTTGCTATAATTATACACAGGTTAACCCCAAAGATGCTCAAGGGTTAGCAGTGTTTACAACATTCCAGCCAAAGGCAACAGAATATATATATTCTTTCTGAGAGCATTTGGAACATTCTACAGGATATATCACCAGTTTAGGCCACAAAACAAGTCTCAACACATTTAAAGATACTGAAGTCATATCAAGCTTTTTTTTCCTGACCACAATGGCATAAGACTAGAAATCAATGACAAGAAAAAGACAAATGAACTTGCAAAACACAAGAGAAGACTAAACAATATGGTACACTGAAGAAATCAAAGAGGAAATTTAAAAACACCTGCATGCATGCATGCTAAGTCACTTTAGTCTTGTTTGACTCTTTGTGACATATGGACTGTAGCCTGTCAGGCTCCTCTGTCCATGAGATTCTCCAGGCAAGACCAGTGGAGTGAATTGGCATGCCCTCCTTTAGGGGATCATCTTGACCCAGGGATCAAACCCACATCTCTTATGTCTCCTGCATTGGCAGGTGGGTTCTTTACCACTAGAACCATCTGGGAATGGGAAAACAACAATCAAAAATCTATGGGATGCTATTGTACAAAAGCAGTTCTAAAAGGAAAATTTATGGTGATACAAGCACACCTCAGGAAATTTTTAAAAATCCCATATAAACAATCTAATACTATATCCAAAGGAATGAGGAAAAGAGGAAAAAAATAAGGTCTAAAATTAGTAGAAACCCTAAAAGGATCAGAGCTGAAATAAATGAGACTAAAACACAATAGAAAATATTAGAGTTGGTCCTTTGAAAAGATAAACAAAATTGATTATTCTTCAGTCAGAACTTTCCAGGAGGCCCTAGTGGTAAGGAATCTCCTGCCAATGCAGGAGATGTAAGAGATGCAGGTTCAATCTCTGGGTCAGCAAGATCCCCTGGAGAAAAAAATGGCAACCTACTCTAATATTCTTGCCTGGAGAATCCCATGGACAGAGGAGCTTGGAGGAATGGCCTATAGGATCACAAAGAGTCGAATATGATTGAAGCAACTTAGCACACATCAACAAAAAAGAGATGGCTCAAGGAAATAAAACCAGAAATGTAAGAGGAAAATTTTTACCAACCTCACAGAAATACAAAAAGCAAAAGAGATTATTACTATGGGCAAGAATAGACCAGTAAAATGCACAATCTAGAAGAAATGGATAAATTCCTAGACACATCAGTTCAGTTCAGTTCAGTTCAGTCGCTCAGTTGTGTCTGACTCTTTGCCACCCCATGAATCGCAGCAAGCCAGGCCTCCCTGTCCATCACCAACTCCCAAAGTTCACTCAGACTCACATCCATCGAGTCAGTGATGCCATCCAGCCATCTCATCCTCTGTCGTCCCCTTCTCCTCCTGCCCCCAATCCCTCCCAGCGTCAGAGTCTTTTCCAATGAGTCAACTCTTTGCATGAGGTCTCAAAGCTGAACTAGAAAGAAATAGAAGTAGAAAATAGAACAGACTAATTATCATTCTGAAATTGAATCACTAATGTAACTACTCCCAAGAAACGAAACTCCAGGACCAGATGGCTTCACAGATAAATTCCACCAAGCTTTTAAGGAAGAGAGAACACCTATCCTCTCAAACTATTTCAAAAAGTGCAGAGGAAGGAACACTTCCAAACTCATTCGACAGGACCAGCATTACCATGATATCAAAAGTAGACAAACTTTTGGCTATTATGAATAAAGCTGCTATGAACATTCATGCTTTTGAGTGACCATATATTTTTATTTCTTTCTGGCCTATACCTGGTAGTGAAATGGGCTTCCCTGATAGTTCAGTTGGTAAAGAATCCACCTGTAATGCAGGAGACCCTGGTTAGACTCTTGGATTGGGAAGATTCCCTGAAGAAGGGATAGGCTACCCACTCTAGTATTCTGGCCTGGAGAATTCCATGGACTGTATAGTCCATGGGATCTCAAAGAGTTGGACATGACTGAGGGACTTTCACTTTCACTTTGATAGTAGAATTGCCAGGTCATACAGCAACTCTATGTTAGACTGCTTGCAGAAGTGCCAGAATGTTTCTGAAGTGGCTATACCACTTTATAGTGCCCCCAGTGGTGTTTGAACTTTCCAATTATTTGGATGAGCAAATCATACAATTATTTGCTTGTAAATATGTAAACATACTATGCATAAAAAAGAGAAGACAAGCTAAACATTGGCTATCTTTGACTATTGGGCTTATAATTCTAAGTTTCTTTTTCTATCTTCATTTCTTTGTTTTGGCTTCTCTGTATTTTAATGCAATCAATATAGATTTTCTAGTAATAAATATATAATTGAATTAAAAAGTTTAAATTAAACAAATTTGTTATATTCCAAATATACCACTTTTCTTTTGGCATTTTCAAAGGTTAGACTTCTTTCACACATTTCTGAAAAAATAATATCTTTTTTGCTTGAAAGAGAAGCAAAGAACCCTTATTCAGAGGAAAGTCAAGCAAGCTATACTTTATTTTCACTTGCAGATGCCATCTGCACAGTAAATTAATTTCTCCCATATTTTAGTCTAAATTGAAATTGATATCAGCAAAGGGAAAAATAAACCTGAATGCAAAAATATAGTCTATTAAATTATGTCAGAGGTGTTTTTTTCAGGTATTTAATATCCTTTTCTTGAGAGTGAAATATGTGCAAAGCAGTTATCTAGTCACCAGGAAGGAGATAAGGATAAATAAGACATTCTCTGTTGCGAAGGAATTTCTCAATGTCAGGAATCATGATTGATTAATTACATAGCTCATGAGAACTTCACAAGGGTTATTATTTCTGAGCTGTGGAAAGTGAAACTACAGATAATTTCTTTCTTTTCAGAGAAGCAATCAATGACTAACACTTTTAATTTTCTCTGTTGTAGGAAATTTTTGTTTTCAACTTAAATTATTTATTTCTGTAGACAATAAATATTGATTCTTAGAATCCAAGTCTTTATTATGCTCTCTAATATTTGTAAATGCCTTCCAGAAAAATAGCTGGAAATAAAGAGATATACTTGATACCCTAAAGGAAGTGTCATTCCATTAAATGGTAAACTGACTCTGGAAGGTGTTTACTTGGTGTAAATTGATGACCTGGTGGACAAGCAATTAATCGTAGAACAGCAAGACAGAATAATAACATGCCAATTAAGAATATACACTTCAAGAGTGATTATCTCAGAGTGATAGGATTCTGGATTTTTATCATTTCTATTCTTTAAAATCTAGATGTTCAGGCTAAAATATATTAATTCTATTAAAATATGTATTTGATATATAAACCAGACTTAGATTTCAAAGACCAAAGTCAATATATCTTTCCACTTCTATCCCAGGCAACAAGGAAAAGACAGAGATATGAATTCTGAATTCAAATACATCTAGGAGACTTCTATAGCCTTCTTATCCTGATATGATGGAAGAGGGCCGGTGCAGGAAGATACATGATTTGCCAGTGTGACTGCAATTGCTTTCTCTGAGAAGCAAGGCCGTCTTCTCTCTGGAATCCAGAAAGCCTCAGGAAGTTGATGTCACCTGCGATGTAGAATATGAGAGTGTTTGGGGAGCTGACTATAATGGAATTGCTGTACCTTTGTTTATTGCTAAACAAACATAGACAACCATCCCTCCGTAACACCCTCCTCCCCAATATAAATCTAGCTATAAAGAGGTAAAGACACAGGAGGACAGCGAACAAAATTGTATACAGAGAGATTCAGTTCAGTTCAGTCGCTCAGCCGTGTCTGACTCTTTGTGACACCTTGGATAGGCAAGGATATGTCTATGGAGTGGTGCAAAACTTCACTTGATGTTCACTAAAACAGTTTTAAAATTTCTGTGATGATACTGACAGACACTTCTCTGGAAAAATCAACCGAAAAAGGCAGAACTTATCCATATTTACAGAGAAACTTAGAGAAAAGCCAGCTGTTCAACCTGTTATCCTGGAAGCTGTCCAGTCCCCGAGCCCTGTCCACTGGCACAGATTTAAGTTCAGTTGCTCAGTCGTGTCTGACCCTCTGAGACCCCATGGACTGCAGCATGCCAAGCTTCCCTGTCCATCACCAACTCCCAGAGCATGCTCAAATTCATGTCCATTGAGTCGGTGATGCCATCCAACCATCTCATCCTCTGTCGTCCCCTTCTTCTCCTGCCTTCAATCTTTCCCACCATCAGGGTCTTTTCCAATGAGTCAGTTTGTCGCATCAGGTGGCCAAAGTTTTGGAGTTTCAGCTTCAGCATCAGTCCTTCCAATGAATATTCAGGACTGATCTCCTTTAGGATGGACTAGTTGGATCTCCTCGCAGTCCAAGGGACTCTCAAGAATCTTCTCCAACACCACACTTCAAAAGCATCAATTCTTCAGTGCTCAGCTTTCTTTATAGTCCAACACTCACATCCACACATGACCACTGGAAAAACCACAGCTTGCACTAGGCAGACTGCTGTAAGCAAAGTAACATCTCTGTTTTTCAATATGCTGTATACATTGGTCACGGCTTTTCTTCCAAGGAGCAAGCGTCTTTTAATTTCATGTCTGCAGTCACCATCTGCAGTGATTTTGGAGCCCCCAAAATAGTCTCTCACTGGTTCAATTGTTTGCCCATCTCTTTACCATGAAGTGATTGGACCAGATGCAATGATCTTAGTTTTTTTCTAACCAACATTTTGGTTGGTTAGAAAACCAACATTTTCACTCTCCTCTCTCACTTTCATCAAGAGGCTCTTTAGTTCCTCTTCATTTTCTGCCATAAGTATGTTGTTATCTGCTACCTGACATTATTGATATTTCTCCCAGCAATCTTGATTCCAGCTAGTGCTTCATCCAGCCCAGCATTTTGCATGACGTACTCTGCATAGAAGTTAAATAAACAGGGTGACAATATACAGCCTTCTCAATTTGGAACCAGTCCATTGTTTCATGTCCAGTACTAGCTGTTACTTCTTGACCTGCATACAGATTTCTCAGAAGGCAGGTAAGGTGGCCTGACATTCCCATCTCTTTAATAATTTTCTACAGTTTGTGGTGATCCACAGAGTCAAAGGCTTTGGCATAGTCAATAAAGCAGAAGTATCTGCTTTTTCTGGAACTTTCTTGCTTTTTCGATGATCAAAAAGATGTTGACAATTTGCTCTCTGGTTCCTCTGCCTTTTCAAAATCCAGCTTAAACATCTGGAAGTTCATGGTTCATGTACTATTGAAGTCCGGCTTGGAGAATTTTGAGCATTACTTTACTAGTGCGTGAGATGAGTGCAATTGTGCGGTAGTTTGAACATTCTTTGGCATTGCCCTTCTTTGGGGTTGGAATGAAAACTGACCTTTTCCAGTTCTGTGGCCACTGCTGAGTTTCCCAAATTTGCTGGCATATTGAGTGCTACACTTTCACAGCATCATCTTTCAGGATTTGAAATAGCTCAACTGGAATTCCATCACCTCCACTAGCTTTGTTCGTAGTGATGCTTCCTAAGGCCCATTTGACTTCACATTCCAGGATGTCTGGCTCTAGGTGAGTGATCACACCATTGTGGTTATCTGGTTCATGATGATTTTTTTACAGTTCTTCTGTGTATTCTTGTCACCTCTTCTTAATATCTTCTGCTTTTGTTAGGTCCATACCATTTCTGTCCTTTATGGAACCCATCTTTGCATGAAATATTCCCTTGGTATCTCTAATTCTCTTGAAGACATCTCTAGTCTTTCCCCTTCTATTGTTTTCCTTTATTTCTTTGCACTGAACACTCAGGAAGGCTTTCTTACCTCTCCTTGCTATTCTTTGGGACTCTGCATTCAAATGGGTATATCTTTCCTTTTCTCCTTTTCCTTTCACTTCTCTTCTTTTCTCAGCTATTTGTAAGGCTTCCTCAGGCAACCATTTTCTATTTTTGCATTTGTTTTTCTTGGAGATGGTCTTGATCACTGCCTCCTCTACAATGTCATGAACCTCCATCCATAGTTCTTCAGGTCTCTGTTTATCATATCTAATCCCTTGAATCTATTTGTCATTTCCACTGTATAAGGGATTTGATTTAGGTCATCCCTGAATGGTCTAGTGGTTTTACCTACTTTCTTCAATTTAAGTCTGATTTTGGCAATAAGGAGTTCATGATCTGAGCCATAGTCAGCTCCTGGTCTTGTTTTTGCTGACTGTATAGAGCTTCTCCATTCATGGACCTAACAGTCCAGATTCCTACACAATATTGTACTTTACAGATTGGACTTTACTTCCATCACCAGTCACATCCACACCTGGGTGTTGTTTTTGCTTTGGCTCCATCTCTTCATTTTTCTGGAGTTATTTCTCCACTCTTCTCCAGTAGCATATTGGGCACCTATCAACCTGGGGAGTTCCTCTTTCAGTGTCCTATCTTTTTGCCTTTCATACTGTTCATGGAGTTCTTAGGGCAAGAATACTGAAGTGGTTTGCCATTCCCTTCTCCAGTGGGTCACATTTTTTCAGAACTTTCCACCATGATTCCTTGGTCTTGGGTGGCCCTACATGTCATGGCTGATAGTCTCACTGAGTTAGACAAGGTTGTCATCCATTTGATCAGTTTCATTAGTTTTCTGTGATTGTGGTTTTCATTCTGTCTGCCCTCTGAAGGATAAGGATAAGAGGCTTAAGGAAGCTTCCTGATGGGAGAAGCTGACTGGGGAAACTGGGTCTTGTTCTGAAGGGCAGAGCCATGCTCAGTAAATCTTTAATCTAATTTTCTGCTGATTGTCCAGGCTGTGTTCCCTCCCTGTTGTTAAGAAGAATAAAAGGACCATGGGCTCATCTTCTGTGAGAACTCCAAAATTACAACTCTCTGCTGAACAACCATTGACAGGATAATGTTGAATCCCACCATAAAAAGATACTCCACATCCAAGAGCAAAGGAGGAGCCCCAGCAAGATGATAAGAAGGGCAAAATCGTGTTTAGAATCAAATCCCATACCTGCAAGAGATTTCAGAGGGCTTAAACAAAATTTTGTGTGCACCAGGGTCCAGAGACCCCACACAACTGAGCCAGAAATGCCTTTGAGTGTTTGAGTGTCTCTTATGGAGGTACAGGTCAGCAGTGACCTGCCACAGGGGCAGGGGCTCTGGGTGCAGCAGACCGCGGTCACACAGTATGAGGCCACCATTAACCCCACCAGACACTGTGGAGCAGACAACCCATAGAACAATTATACCAAATAAATCCTCATGCTGTTTAGAAAGCTCTAGGACCCACAATGAATTTCCCAACCTAGGGATCTGGCAAAGGGACTGAGAACCCCCAGAGAATTTGACTTTGGAGGCCAGGAGGATTTGGTCACAGAACTTACACAGAACTGGGGAAATAGACTCTTGGAGCACACAAACAAAACTTTGTGCACACCAGGACCCAGGATAAAAGAGCAGTGACCAACAGGAGACTGACCCAGGCTTGCCTGTGAGTGTTCAGGAGTCTCGGTGGAGGTTTGGGTCAGCAGTGGCCTACTGCAGGGTTGGGGGCATTGAGTGTAGCAGTGTGTGCATGGGACCTTTTGAAGGAAGTCACCATCATCTTCATTAATGGCACAGAACTATCAGTTAATTTTTGTGTTTCACACTTCAGTGTAGTTAACACTATGTAACTGGACAATTGAGGAGCTCTACCAGCATTAAAGAGCTAAAAAAATAAATAAGTAGAAAAAGTGCCTGAAGAAAATGTAAAGTAGCCTTATTTGATATCTTTCAGAGATAAGAGTAATTATTACATCCAAAAAAATAAATAAAGGATATGAAAAGAAATAATACAAAAGAAAAATCTCTGAAAATTATAAAGATGATATAGAAAATAAAGAGTTCAGTTCATTTCAGTTCAGTTTCTCAGTCGCGTCCAACTCTGTGACGGACCCCATGGACTGCAGCACGCCAGGCATCCCTGTCCATCACCATCCCCCGGAGCTTGGTCAAACTCATATTTACTTAATCCGTGATGCTACCCAATCATCTTGTCTTCTGTCATCCCTTTCTCCTTCTGCCTTCAATCTTGCCCAGCATCAGGGTCTTTTCCAAGGAGTCAGTTCTTCGCATCAGGTGGCCAAAGTATTGGAGTTTCAGCTGCAGCCATCAGTCCTTCCAATGACTATTCAGGACTGATTTCCTTTAATATTGACTCGTTTGATCTCGCTGCTGTCTAAGGGACTCTCAAAAGTCTTCTCCAACACCACAGTTTAAAAGCATCAATTCTTCAGCACTCAGCTTTCTTTCTAGTCCAACTCTCACATCCATACATGACTACTGGAAAAACCATAGCTTTGACTACATGGAACTTTGTTGGCAAAGTAATGTCTCTGCTTTTTAATAATAAAGAGTAGAGTACAGAAAATGGAAGGCAAAATCAAGTAAACAAAAAAAGTAGAATGAAGCAGAACAAGAAAGTAGATCAAAAACAGAAGACAAAGGTCTGGAAAAGTGGAAGAGACCCAGCATGGCTCCTGTCTGCCAACTCAGAAGAAAAGAATTTCTGTATGCTCCTGGGCTGAGAAAGAGGAGTTATTTTGTCTCCCTATGCCCAAAGTGTGCCTTCTTTTCTCACTGGATGGACTGATATCAGCAGGACTTCCCTGGTGGTCCTGCTGCTGTTGCTAAGTTGCTTCAGTCGTGTCTGACTCTGTGCGACCCCATAGACGGCAACCCACTAGGCTCCCCTGTCCCTGGGATTCTCCAGGCAAGAACACTGGAGTGGGTTGCCATTTCCTTCTCCAATCCCTGGTGGTCCAGTGGTTAAGAATTTGCTTTCCAATGCAGAAGACATGGGTTTCATCCTTTGTTGGGGAACTAAGATCCATATGCTGTGGGGCAAGTAAGCCCCACCCTCCATGACTACTGAACCCACCCGCTCTAAAGCCCAAGTGGTACAACTAAAGAAGCCACATCTCAAAGAAGAGACCATGCGCCTCAACTAAGATCTGGTGCAGCCAAATAAATACGCAAACACTTTTAAAAAGTACCCACATTTCTTCACTCTGATGTGCACTGTGAGGTATGTACACATAATACCTGACTAAATTTCCCCCAAATCTACCATACTGAGGACTCACTCCTGGGCATCTGTTGATGCCCAGATTTAAAACTTCCTGAAGAATAATTATAAGTACTTCTTTAGTTGGTGCATATTGATAAACATCAAAATACAACAGTTTTTCTATTTCAAAGGTGTCTATCTTGAATCTCAAATAAGACTTTCAGACTTTAATAGTTTTACTATTCAATCCTAATTAGGCAACTTGCTGTATTAAATACAGGTAAGAAACTTTCTGTAATTGTGAGAATTCTTTCTAAACCTGAAGCAATTATTTTCAATGAACTTAATTCAATAAAGAGTAATAAATTATAAATTTATATAGAATGAAGGTGTTGAGAAACACAATATTTAAAATTTTATGTATAAATAATTCTTATAAGTTCTATACACTGGGAAGTAAAAAAAATAATAATTAAAATATTAGTCATTAATTTAACCCAACTTAGAAGGTGGGTTGTAGAAGGCAATGGCACCCCACTCCAGTACTCTTGCCTGGAAAATCCCATGGATGGAGGAGCCTGGTAGGCTGCAGTCCATGGGGTCGCAAACAGTCAGGCACGACTGAGCGACTTCACTTTCACTTTTCACTTTCATGCATTGGAGAAGGAAATGGCAACCCATTCCAGTATTCTTGCCTGGAGAATCCCAGGGACAGAGTAGCCTGGTGGGCTGCTGTCTATGGGGTCGCACAGAGTCGGACACGACTGAAGCGACTTAGCAGCAGCAGCAGCAGCAGAAGGTGGGTGGAGAAGGAAATGGCAGCCCATTCCAGTATTCTTGCCTAGAGAATTTCATGAACTCAGGAGCTTGGCAGGCTACAGTATGTAGGTTCACAAAGAATTTGACATGACTGAGTGACTATCACCTTCACACTTTAGAAAGTAGTACTAATAATTTTCAAAGTAGTTTTTTTTTTGTATGTATAATCCTTGTGAGAAAGTGAAAGTGAAAGTTGCTCAGTCGTGTCTGACTCTATGCAACCCCATTCAGTCCATGTAATTCTCCAGGCCAGGATGCTGGAGTGGGTAGCTTTTCCTTTCTCCAGGAGATCTTTCCAACCCAGGTATTGAACCCAGGTCTCCCATATTGCAGGTGGATTCTTTACCAGCTGAGTCATAATGGAAGTCCAAGAATACTGGAGTGGGTAGCCTATACCTTCTCCAGTTGATCTTCCCAACCCAAGAATTGAACCGGGGTCTTTTGCATTGCAGGCAGATTCTTTACCACCTGAGCTATCAGGAAAGCCCTATATAATCCATAGCCTTTCTAATCTCTCAGATTTCTTTTTGTTTGTTTGTTTTCAAATAAGACAACCAGCTGATGCCAGGACTGCAGAATAAATTTGCATTTTCCACACCACAAAGAGCTGCATATACATCCACTTTGGGAGCCAGGAGAAAGCTCACACCCAGCGGATAAAAGATTTTGGCAGGTGCTTCTCCAGCGGCAAAAGCCCCCACATTAGAATCTCAGCCTCCAAGATCCTGATTGACAGTTCTCAAATTCCAGAGTCTTCAGTTCCCAGGTTTTTACTAATAAAATCTTAAGTTCAAAACCTTGAGTCAGAATCTCAGATTTCTGACATTTTTCTCAGATTTCTCGAGTTTTCCACCATTAAACACTACCCTTGGTACCTTCACAAGCTGGCTCCTGAGAAGAAGAATGTAGCTTTTACAGCTTTATGGAGGAGGGGAGAAGTGACTATTCTAGGGATTTTCATATTCTGTATCACATTGTATTTTCGAAAGATGGTCTCACCAAGATATATGTCATCCCCAGTGGTGCTCTTGCAGTGAGACACTGACACATCTCTGTGAAGAGGTGCCAATATTGTGTGCCTCTGAAACTGTCTCAACCAATAGCATTTGGTGGGGATGATGCCACGTGACCTCCACAGCTAGCTGCTGGTTCATAAAGTCAGGGAGGTTTTTTCCTACTTCTCACTGTCTCTGTGTCTCTCTGTGTCTGTTTCTCTTTCTCTCTTGGTGCTTGTCCACAGAGCCTAGCCTCCAGGTTAATCCAGCCATGCTGTAAGAAACACCAAGGCACATGCCAAGGCCACAGAGGAGTTCAGAGAAGTGAAAGGCAAAGGAAAAAAGGAAGGATATACCCATTTGAATGCAGAGTCCCAAAGAATAGCAAGGAGAGATAAGAAAGTCTTCCTCAGTGATCAATGCAAAGAAATAGAGGAAAACAACAGAATGGGAAAGACTAGAGATCTCTTCAAGAAAATCAGAGATACCAAGGGAACATTTCATGCAAAGATAGGCTCCATAAAGGACAGAAATGGTATGGACCTAACAGAAGCAGACGATATTAAGAAGAGGTGGCAAGAATACACAGAACTATACAAAAAAAATCTTCATAACCCAGAAAATCACGATGGTAGGGTCACTGACCTAGATTCAGATATCCTAGAGTGTGAAGTCAAGTGGGCCTTAGGAAGCATCACTATGAACAAAGCTAGTGGTGGTAATGGAATTCCAGTTGAGCTATTTCAAATCCTAAAAGATGATGCTGTGAAAGTGCTGCACTCAATATGCCAGCAAATTTGGAAAACTCAGCAGTGGCCATAGGACTGGAAAAGGTCAGTTTTCATTGCAATCCCCAAGAAAGGCAATGCCAAAGAATGCTCAAACTACCACACAATTGCACTCATCTCACATGCTAGTAAAGTAACGCTCAAAATTCTCCAAGCCAGGCTTCAACAGTACGTGAACCATGAACTTCCAGATGTTCAAGCTGGTTTTAGAAAAGACAGAGGAACCAGAGATCAAATTGCCAGCATCCGTTGGATCATCGAAAAAGCAAGGGATTTCCAGAAAAACATCCATTTCTGCTTCATTGACTATGCCAAAGCCTTTGACTATGTGGATCACCACAAACTGTGGAAAATTCTGAAAGAGATGGGAATACCAGACCACCTGATCTGCCTCTTAAGAAATCTGTATGTAGGTCAGGAAGCAACAGTTAGAACTCGACATGGAACAACAGACTAGTTCCAAATCGGGAAAGGAGTATGTCAAGGCTATATATTGTCACCCTGTTTATTTAACTTATATGCAGAGTACATCGTGAGAAATGCAGGGCTGGATGAAGCATAAGCTGAAATCAAGATTGCTGGAAGAAATATCAATAACCTCAGATATGCAGATGACACCATCCTTATGGCAGAAAGTGAAGAGGAACTAAAAAGCCTCTTGATGGAAGTGAAACAGGAGAGTGAAAAAGTTGGCTTAAAGCTTAACATTCAGAAAACTAAGATCATGGCATCTGGCCCCATCACTTTATGGGAAATAGGTGGGGAAACAGTGGAAACAGTGTCAGACTTTATTTTTTGGGGCTCCAAAATCACTGCAGATGGTGATTGCAGCCATGAAATTAAAAGACGCTTACTCCTTGGAAGGAAAGTTATGACCAAAATAGACAGCATATTGAAAAACAGAGACATTACTTTGCCAACAAAGTTCCATCTAGTCAAAGCTATGGTTTTTCCAGTAGTCATGTATGGATGTGAAAGTTTGGACTATAAAGAAATCTGAGCGCTGAAGAATTGATGCTTTTGAACTGTGGTGTTGGAGAAGACTCTTGAGAGTCCCTTGGACTGCAAGGAGATCAAACCAGTCATTCCTAAAGGAAATTAGTCCTGAATATTCATTGGAAGGACTGATGCTGAAGCTGAAAGTCCAATACTTTGGCCAACTGTTGCAAAGAGCTGACTAATTTGAAAAGACCCTCATGCTGGGAAAGATTGAAGGCCAGAAGAGAAGTGGATGACAGAAGATGAGACGGTTGGATGGCATCACCAACTCAACAGACATGAATTAGAGTAAACTCCAGAAGTTGGTGATGGACAGGGAGGCCTGGTGTGCTGTGGTCCATGGGGTTGCAAAGAGTCAGACACGACTGAGTGACTGAACTGATGCCTTATATCACATAACTAGCATCAACTGTTTGGCATATACACTAAGTAGCCTTCAGAAGATTGCAGCCACCAGCCTTTGAGTATTCCAACCTTTTTTGAATTCCTAACCCTCAGAAGCTTTGAATGAGAGTGAATGACTCTTTTTGTTTAAACCATAAAGTGTAATTTGTGATGTAGCAATGGAAAGAAGTGACATGCCCCTTTACTTCAAGTAGTAATTGCTTCTCTGAGTGAGGCACTGTGAGAATCTAGCTGGTCAGGGAACCATGCAGCTCCCTGACCTACTAGATGCCCCTGGGCTCCTATGCAAACTGTAGACACCCTCTGAGGTCTGGTTGTGACTTCCATTCAGCTCTTAGTGAAAAATCTCTGATATCTATTTCTAAATGCTCCATGTACTTCGTTTCATATTGATTCTTAAAACAAGCATGGGTGGTTGCTATGACAGGTATTATTAATCCAACTTTAAGGAGGATAAAATAGGTTGAAGGAGATCAATGCATTGTTTGAGAGACTAGTAATAGGTGACATTGTTGAAATTTAACCCAGGGCTTCTGAGCGTACATTTAGCACTTTCTTATCTGTTGCCAACTTGATACACTCAATATATTAAAATATCATATTGTGAAACAGTACAGTCACTGACACTTGCGTTTATTCTTTGTCACATACACAATTTATCATCAATAAATTCCTACCAACAAAACTTTTCACAGCTTAAATGCTAAGAGAAAAGCCTTTACAAAGTGCAAATGTTTTACCTGATGTTGATACTTGAGTGTTTAAACTCATTGCATGTCTTTGCTGCCTTAACTATTAATACAAATCCAGATATTATCATAAAATAAAACTAGATATAAATATTATGGATAAATCTAATGCTCATTCTATTAAAATCATGCCAAAGCATCCTAGTCTATTCAGTGCCTTGCATCATAGTTAAGTCTGAACTTGCAGCTGGACCCAGTCCTTAGAGATAAATGGCCCACCTGAGCCAAACTGTTGTGTGGCTTTATCTCACTAAATCCTCCCTTAATTCCTCAAGCATGCCACGTCCCAGGACTTCGATAGTGGATCAAAAATACATATGTTGACATTTATTTTTAAAGTCTATTTTTCTTTATCTTGAATATGGGAGTTTGAGGTTGAGTCAAAAGCTTTTAAGAATTTTGACCTTTAACCACATACTCCCAAGAATGGATGTAATAGTTCTTGTCAAGTTTTTCAAGTCAGTTCCTTTTCCTTTTCATTCTACATAGATAATTTTAAAGGTCTGTTTGGTCAAATTCAACTTTAAAATATTTTAATTTTTGTTGTTTGGGCACAACAGTAGGCTTATTCTGGATTCTCACATCACCTCACTCTGTTAGTTGTCTTTTATATGAGCCCATTAAAAACCCAAACTCATTGGTAACTGTCTTTTGGGTATTTATTCCAATGTTACTTCTTCTCAAAATCACTATATATATATATATATTCTCTTAATTTTCTTGCAGATTTTCCATTTTACAACATCTGTTCTTGAGTTCTGACATAGTTTCTCAGAAATGTTTGAAATGTAGGTCTGAAGTCAAACAAAGGTTTAGAATTTAGTTACAGGAGAATTAAGTTTCTTCTGTATAAAATAAATAGAAATAGTTTTTTTCAAAGTAGGAGATAACTCATTAAAGTGAAGTAAATGTCATAATGGTCGAATTGCCATAGGTAATATTTTCCTGTGGAGAAGACAATGGCAACCCACTCCAGTACTCTTGCCTGGAAAATCCCATGGATGGAGGAGCCTGCTAGGCTGCAGTCCATGGGGTTGCTAGGAGTTGGACATGACTGAGCAACTTCACTTTCACTTTTCACTTTCATGCATTGGAGAAGGAACTAGCAACCCACTCCAGTGTTCTTGCTTGGAGAATCCCAGGGATGGGGGAGCCTGGTGGGCTGCTGTCTATGGGGTCGCACAGAGTTGGACATGACTGAAGCAACTTAGCAGCAGCAGCAACAGCAGCAGTATTTTCCTAATTGGTTTAGCACATATATTAATAGATGGAAACAGTAACAGAATAATCCTTAAAAAGGGTAAATGGGATTTGGATTCCTGGGAGTAGTACAATGTTTGAATGGAAGAAAATATAACTTAAAAATTGTTGTCAGTTACTTCAGGTGAAGGTATTAAACTAAGATATCCTGGGATACCAAAGCTTGCAGTATTGCTAGAGCTCACCCAAGAACAAAATCATCTGTAGAAAGGAGAAGCCAAGGCAATCTTTGCAAAAATGCCCAAGTAATTCACGTTACTCTAAGCCTAGGTGATTTATGCCTTTGAAACTGTTTTATGCTTATAAACTATAGTGATTGGTATTAAATGAATCATTTATGCAACAGAGTGGTGCTTATTGAACAGTGACTTTTAACTCACCAAAATTACCTATTGATGAAGCAAAGCTAAGTTTATTGGACACACTGCCATCAGGGAGAACACCACCTTGAGAGAGTCTTAGAAGTTCCTCAAAAGAACAGAGATCAGGGAGTCTATTTATAAGGCATTGGGACCTGGTCTGAGAAACTTAAAGGTCAGTTTACAAAGGCAAAATCTATTCAGGATTTAGTAGATTTTATCAGATAATAGCTTTGGACTTGTGGGCACAATGGGGCAAAGGTCTTGAAGTCAGTTTTGATGACTAAACTGTCCATCTTGATAGGTAAGCTCTTTTAGTTAGTGCACAGACTTATCTTCCAAGAGCGAGTATTACCTGGAGCAAGTAGCTAGGTTGCTTTTGCTTAATCTCAGTGTCCTTTAACAGAGGGATAGGAAAGCATGCTTGGTCCCAGTATAGTTTAACACAGGGAGAGAAAAATTATGTTGATTTTAGTTTTTCATTTGCATTCTTGAGTAGGAGAGTGGGCTATATCAGTAGTGCTCACACTGGGCTACACATAAAAAATGCCTAAAGTCAAAAGTCAAAGTCAACTCGCTCAGTTGTGTCTGACTCTTTGCGACCCCATGGACTATAGCCCACCAGGCTTCTCCGTCCATGAGATTTTCCAGGAAGGAATACTGGAGTGGGTTGCCATTGCCTATGCCACTCTAAATAAGCAAGGAGATCAAACAAGTCAATCTGGTTTGATTAAAGGAAATCAACCCTGAATATTCATCGGACTGAGGCTGAAGCTGATGCTCCAATATTGAAACAGCAAGCTCCAATACTGAAAGACTGAAGGTGGGAATAGAAGGGGATGACAGAGGATGAGATGGTTAGATGGCATCACTGACCCAATGGACATGAGTTTGGGCAAACTCCGGTAGTTAGTGAAGGGCAAGAAAGCGTGGCGTGCTGCAGTCCATGAAGTCATAAAGAGTTGGACATGACTGACTGAACAACGACTCTAAATAAACTACATGAGTAAAGGCCTTCTTCTGAAGATTATGATTCAATAAGTCTCGATAAGCTTTCCATGTACTTGAAAATATCCATATTTAATTCTAATGAACAACCAGAGTTGAGAATATCCAGATACTGCAGAAACCTTGGGTGTGTCTTGTCTTCTTGGTCCCTTTGGGTTGCTGTAATAGAACACCACGGACTGGGTGACTTATAAACATCATATATTTATTGCTCATGGTTCTGGAGGCTGGGAAGTCCAAGATAAAGGCACCAGCAGATTTGGTGTCTGGTGAGGACCACTTCCTAGTTCATAGGCTGCTATCTTTCTCTGTGTCCCTATGTGGCAGAAGAGTCAAATGAGCTCTCTAAGGTCTCTTTCATGAAGACACTTCAACTAAAAAATACTCACAACCTAAAAGTTTAGAATTATGTTTTGTTCGGTGGGAATTTTTAGGACTTCAAGCCTGGGAGGCAGCATCTCAAGTAACCCTGAAAGAACTGCTTCAAGGAAATGGCTGAGGTGGGGACAGTGGGGGATGGAGCCAGGTTATAAAGAAGTTTTGCAAGAAAAGGCAGGTGGTCTGAATATCAAAAGAATATTGTAAATTAAAGAATACCAGGTAATCCAAGTGAAAAAGTTAGCACTTTTCTAAGGATAGAAAGATGCAAAATCTGCAATCTGAGCTTACTGGAATCATTCCTTCAATGTGTACATCAGCTACCTGGGGCCAGTATTCTGTTTTCACACCCTGAGTTTCCTAAGGGCTCGCCACGGGGAGTGGCTGCAGCCTGAGGGCTACTAGGTGGCAGGTATTCATTTCTAACTGACCTGCCTCAGAGCCCACCAGCTCACTGTCAGGTGGTGGCTGCAATGGCTGATGACTATGACATACTCTGTTTATTGATATGGCAAGAAATATTCCATTTATCAATACCAATTCCATTCATGAGTGCTCTACCTTCATGACCTAATTACTTCCCAAACACCCCTCCTCCAAATATCACTTCAAGTACTAGGATTTCTCATATGAATTTGGATGGGGAGGAAGGAAACATTCAGTTTCTAGGACGCTGGTGTCAACTAAGTCACTAGGAGATGTTGACTGGAAAAAAAATTCACAACCTGAAAGTTGAGATTTATGTTTTATTTGGTGGACTTCCTGAAGACTTAAGCCGACTACACATGGACGTCACCAGACAGTCAAAATTGAAATCCGATTGATTATATTCTTTGCAGTCAAATTGGAGAAGTTCTATACGATCAACAAAAACAAGACTGGGAGATAAGTGTGGCTCAGATCATGAACTCCTTACTGCAAAATTCAAACTTAGTTGAAGAAAGTAGGGAAAACCACTAGACCATTCAGGTATGACCTAAATCAAATCCCTTATGATTATACAGTGGAAGTGAGAAATAGATTCAAGGGATTAGATCTGACAGACAATATGCCTGAAGAACTATGGGTGGAGGTTCATAACACTGTACAGGAGGCAGTGATTAAAAGTGAAGTGAGCCAGAAAGAGAAAGAAAATAACATATTCTAACACATATATATGGAATCTAGAAAAATGATACTGAAGAGTTCATTTACAGGGGAACAATGGAGAAACAGACATAGAGAATAGACTTATGGACACAGGAGGAGGGAAGGAGAGGGTGAGATGTATGGAAAGAGTAATATGGAAACGTACATTACCATGTGTAATATAGGTAGCCAATGGGAATTTGCTGTATGGCTCAGGAAACTCAAACAGGGGCTCTGTATAAACCTAGAGGGTGGGATTGGGTGGGAGATGGGAGGGAGGTTCAAAAGGGAGGGGATATATGTACACCTATGGCTGATTCATGTTGAGGTTTGACAGAAAACAGCAAAATGCTGTAAAGCAATTATCCTTCAATAAAAAACAAATTAATTAAAAAAAATCTCTAAGAAAAAGAAATGAAAAAAAGACAAAATGTTTGTCTCAGGAGGTATTACAAATAGCTGAGAAAAGAAGTGAAAGGAAAAGAAGGAAAGCTATACCCATCTGAATGCAGAGTTTCAAAGAATAGCAAGGAGAGATAAGGAAGCCCTTCTAAATGAACCATACAAAGAAATAGAGGAAAACAATAGAATGGAAGAGACTAGAGATTTCTTCAAGAAAATTAGAGATACCAAGGGAATATTTCATGCAAAGATGGGCACAATAAAGGACAGAAACAGCAAAGACTTTTCAGAAGCAGAAGAGATTAAGAAGAGGTGGTGTACAGAATTATACAGAAAAGAACTTAATGACCCAGATAATCACAATGCTGTGATCACTCACCTAGAGCCAGACATCTTGGAGTGTGAAGTCAAATGGGCCTTTGGAAGCATAACTACAAACAAAGCTAGTGGAGGTATTGGAATTCTAGCTGAGTTATTTCAAATCCTAAAAGATAAAAGTGCCATTAAAAGCTGCACTCAATATGCCAGCAAATTTGGAAAACTTAGCAGTAACCCTGTATGCAAGACAGCAAAAGAGACACAGATGGATAGAACAGTCTTTTGGACTCTGTGGGGGGGGGAGGGGGGGATGATTTGGGAGAATGGCATTGAAACATGTATAATATCATATATGAAACGAATCGCCAGTCCAAGTTCGATGCATGATACTGGTTGCTTGGGGCTGGTGCAGTGGGACGACCCAGAGGGATGGTACAGGGAGGGTGGAGGGAAGGGGGTTTGGGATGGGGAACATGTGTATACCTGTGGTGGATTCATGTTGATGTATGGCAAAACCAATACAATATTGTAAAGTAATTAACCTCCAATTAAAATAAATAAATTTATATTAAAAAAAAAAAAACTTAGTGGCCACAGGACTGGAAAAGGTCAGTTTTCATTCCAATCCCAAAGAAAGGCAATGCCAAATGTTCAAACTACTGCACAATTGCACTCATTTTACATGCTAGCTAAATAATGCTCAAAATCCTTTAAGCTAGGCTTCAGCAGTATGTGAACCGAGAACTTCCAGATGTTCAAGCTGGATTTAGAAAAGGCAAAGGAACCAGAAATCAAATTGGATCATAGAAAAAGCAAGAAAATTCCACAAAAACATTTACTTTTGCCTCATGGACTATGCGGAGAAGGCAAAGGCACCCCACTCCAGTACTCTTGCCTGGAAAATTCCATGGACGGAGGAGCCTGGTAGGCTGCAGTCCATGGGGTCGTGAAGATTGGACATGACTGAACGACTTCACTTTCACTTTTCACTTTCATGCATTGGAGAAGGAAATGGCAACCCCCTCCAGTGTTCTTGCCTGGAGAATCCCAGGGATGGGGGAGCCTGGTGGGCTGCCATCTATGGGGTCGCACAGAGTCAGACACTACTGAAGCAACTTAGCAGCAGCAGCATGGACTATGCTAAACACTTTGACTGTGTGGACCACAACAAACTGTGGAAAATTCTTCAATAGATGGGACTACCAGGCCACCTGACCTGCCTCCTGCAAAGCCTGTATGCAAGTGAAGAAGCAACAATTAGAATTGGACATGGAACTGTCCAAATTGAGAAAGGAGTACATCAAGGCTGTATACTGTCACTTTGCTTATTTAACTTCTATGCAGAGTACATCATGCAAAATACTGTGCTGCTTGAAGCACAAGCTGGAATCAAGATGCCAGGAGAAATATCTGTAACCTCAGATAGGCAGATGACACCACCCTTATAGCAAGAAGTAAAGAGGAACTTGATATAAGTGAAAGAGGAGAGTGAAAAAGTTGGCTTAAAACTCTACATTAAAAAACCTAAGATCATGGCATTTGGTCCCATTGCTGCTGCTGCTGCTGCTAAGTCGCTTCAGTCGTGTCCGACTCTGTGTGACCCCATAGACGGCAGCCCACCAGGCTCCCCGGTCCCTGGGATTCTCCAGGCAAGAACACTGGAGTGGGGTGCCATTTCCTTCTCCAATGCATGAAAGTGAAAAGTGAAAGGGAAGTTGCTCAGTCGTGTCCGACTCTTAGCAACCCCATGGACTGCAGCCTACCAGGCTCCCCTGTCCATGGGATTTTCCAGGCAAGAGTACTGGAGTGGGGTGCCATTGCCTTCTTCGTTTGGTCCCATTACTTCATGGCAAATAGACGGGGGAACAGTGGAAACAGTGACAGACTTTATTTTCTTGGGCTCCAAAATATCTGCGATGGTTATTGCAACCATGAAATTAAAAGACTCTTGCTCTTTGGAAGAAAAGCTATGACCAACCTATACAGCATGTTAAAAAGCAGAACATTACTTTGCTGACAAAGGTCCATCTAGTCAAAGCTATGGTTTTTCCAGTAGTCATATATGAATGTGGGAACTGGACTATAAAGAAAGCTGAGTGCTGAAGAACTGATACTTTTGAACTGTGGTGTTGGAGAAGCCTCTCGAGAGTCCCTTGGACTGCAAGAATATCAAACCAGTCAATGCTAAAGGAAATCAATCCTGAATATCCATTGGAGGGACTTATGCTGAAGCTGAAGCTCCAATACTTTGGCCACCTGATGAAGGACTGACTCATTGCAAAAGACCCTGATGCTAGGCAAGATTGAAGGCAGGAGGAAAAAGGGACAACAGAGGATGAGATGGTTGGATGGCATCACTCACTCAATAGACATGAGTTGAGCAGGCTCTGGGAGATGGTGAAGGACAGGGAGGCCTGGTGTGCTGCAGTCAATGAGGTTGCAAACAGTGAGACACCATGAACAGATCCCTCAAGTGTTCTGAAGAGGTAAGGAAGGAGCAGTATATACGGGAGGTGTTTTTTTTTTTTTTTTTTTAAAGATATTTGGAACATCAAAAGATTACTGATCATTAATGAAAACCAGGACTTCCCAGATGGTGCTAGTGGTAAGGAACCTGCCTGTCAATGCACGAAACATAAGAGACACAGAGTCAAACCCGGGGTTGGGAAGATCTCCTGGAGGAGAGCATAGCAATCCACTCCAGAATTCTTGCCTGGGGAATCCCATGAACACAGGAGACTGGCAGGCAACAGTCCATAGTGTCGCAAAGAGTCAGATGCACGACCTAGGGTCTGCATTCTGTCTTCCTCCATTCTGAGTCACCCCAGGGTGCACTGTTGGGGTTGCCTGCAGAAGCTGATGGCTCAGAGACAGGCAACTTTCTTTCTATACTGAATTCCTTCAGGGTGCGCTCTAAGGTGCCTCAACATCCTTTGTTTACTGAAATGACAGGCAATATTTTTTGTTTACAGAGACAGGGAAAAAAAAAAAAAAACAGCCCCTATGGGGTGTGCTACCATTGGAGAGGTCAAGTGCATTAAATGGCCATATATGTAAAGTGGAAGAAAAATACATTTGCAAGTAATAAAATAAGTACACAACACTTACTGTTGGAGTATTTCAGTTCTAGTAGTTATTCCTGAGATTCCTTTTTAATAAAGATTACTTTAAATAAGGGTGAAGATAAATGATGGTGCTTTCTATAATTTCTCTTTTTAATAAGCATGACAGAGCTGTTGTTAATCCAAAAATTCTTGATCAACTATCATTTTGCTCTCTTGTAACTTTCATCCACTCAACATAATTTTTATCAGCCTCTTAAATAATCTAGCTTTTCTTCCTTTAGAATATGACTTCATTCCCCCACACTTGAAGATCCCCCACACTTACATAAAGATAACTTCAGATTTTCAGAAAACAAACAAATGCACATACTGTTGTCAAATGTTCTGGCCATCATGTTGCTGCATATAAGCACCTAACTATCTACTAAAATTAAATGGCTTAGTTTAGTGCCTAAAGTTCTCATCAACTAGTGTTTCCCATTCTGATCTTTGTAGTATGTTCCACAACGGCTAGGCTGAACTTGCTGCCATCGACAGTCTGCTAACCAACCTTATCTAAGTTGTAAAATGTTACACTCTTGGAAGGTATAGTCCTTTCAAGTCTATAGAGCGCAGAGATTTAATTCTGTGAATGAGAGTTGTTAAGGGCTGATTCAGTTCAAATTAATTAGTAACCATTCAGCATACCTACTGAGAGGGGAGCTTAAGGCAATTTAGAAGCTGTCCCCCAGAGAACTTGTTGGTTGGAGAAAAACAATCACAGAGTTTTCACTTAGTCCAGAGGCTTCATGCTGCTGAATAATTATCGTCTTTTTCTGCTTTGCCAAGAGGAGACGGAAAAAGAAGATGTCAGAAGGAACGCAGCAGAGGTGCTTGCTATTCAGCAGTCTAATTGAGAATGTTAAAAAGACAAGTCCATGCGCACTCTCTGATTAAGATGGAATTGATCAGTTCTTTCCTGAGAGTGACAAGTAAGGAAGCAAAGGAAGCTTCCTCTAGGACGCTGAAAAGAGATTCTGGAGACAGGAAAATGTTAGGCACAGAAAATGCGGAGAATGAAATTTAAAAAGCAATACACATAACCACAGAAAAGAAACAAGAACATGTTTAAAAGATAAAGGCAATGAGTAAAACTTATCAGTTCTGAAATGTTTATATTCTTACAAAATGTACTCAAGTGATTATGTTATCTATTTAATGAGTAGCTGTTTTAGTTTATAAAAATATTACTGTTGTAATATATTTATACCTTTGCTAAGGACAAAGGAATGATTTACTAATGAAGACAAATCTGGCTTCTGTACCCTGACACAAAACTAAATCACAGAGACGGAGTTTTGGATGAAGTAGAAAGAATAGCTTTATTGCTTTGTCAGGCAGAGTGGGCCACAGTGGGCTAATGCCCTCAAAATTGAATGTCTCAACCTGGAGGTGGTAGTGAGGAGTTTCATAATAATGATTCAAAGAGGGTGTGATCAGCTCGTGGACAATCTTTTGATTGATTGGCGGTGAGGTAAGTAGGAGTCAGCACCACCAATCTTGTGGTCCCAACCCTTCTGGGGTCTACAGCTGCGCTTGCAGACAGCATACAGTTAACTTCTCCCACCTGGTGGAGGTTTCAGTATCTGCAAAATACCTCAAAGATACTGCTGTGTGTCCTGCCTGATGGGGAACCAGGACCCTGCCCCAAGGCTGCACAATTGTTTGTCTTGACAGCTTGTTTCTCCCCAGTCTCTGCATCCTCACCTTCCCCAATCAACAAATGCTTAAATCTGCCCCTTGGAACTCAAGAAGGATTGCTTATGGAGGCTGAATGAAGCCTATTTTGTGTAATCAAAGAAATGAGGGACATTGAAAGGCTTGTGTTCACAGGAGCCACACAGGGTACTTCCTGGTTTCACTAAGGCTTCTAATAATGTCTTTACAAGTGAGACTGCCTTTAAGCGAGGCTTGAAGGAAGGCTTGAAGCTAGGCACCAGCAGTGTGTGAGCTGAGCACTTCCAGATGTACAAGCTGGGTTTCAAAGAATCAGAGGGACTAGAGGCCAAATTGCTAGCATTCGCTGGATCATGGAGAAAGTAAGGGAGTTCCAGAAAAACATCTGCTTCATTGACTACGTTAGTGCTTTTGACTGTATGGATCACAACAAACTGCAGAAAATTGTTACAGATATGAACAGCAGACCACCTTGCCCATCTCCTGAGAAACATGTATGCAGGTCAAGAAGCAATAGTTAGAACCACACATGGAATAACTAACTGGTTCAAAATTGGGAAAGGAGTACAAAACTGTATATTGCCAGCCTGCTTATTCACCTTACATGCAGAGTGCATCATGCAAAATGCCAGGCTGGATGAATCACAAGCTGGAGTCAAGATTATTAAGAGAAATATCAATAACTTCAGATATGCAGATGATACCACTCTAATGGCAGAAAGTGAAGAGGAACTAAAGAGCCTATTGATGATGGTAAAAAAAGGAGAGTGAAAAAGTTGGCTTGAAACTCAACATTAAAAGAAACTAAGATCATGGCATCTGGTCCCATCACTTCATGACAAATAGAAGGGAAAAAGTGGAAACAATGACAGATTTTATTCTTTTGGCTCCGAAATCACTGCAGACAATTTCTGTAGACATGAAATTAGAAGACACTTGCTCCTTGGAAGGAAAGCTTTGACAAACCTAAACACTGTATTAAAAAGCAGAGACAGCACTTTGTTGACAAAAGTCCATGCAGTCAAAAGTATGGTTTTTCCAGTTGTCAAGTATGGATGTGAGAGCTGGTCTATAAAAAGGCTGAGCACTGAAGAATTGATGTTTTCCAATTGTGGTGCTAGAGAAGACTCTTGAGAGTCCCTTGGACTGTAACGAGATCAAACCAATCATAAATAAAATAAACCTGAATATTCATTGGAAGGACTGAGGCTAAAGTCCTAAAGCTTCAGCTTCAGCTGAAGGACTGAAGCTCCAATACTTAGGCCACCCGATGAGAAGAGCCAATTCATTGGAAAAGATCTTGATGTTGGGAAAGATTGAAGGCAAAAGGAGACAGGGACGTCAGAGATGAGATGGTTAGATAGTATCACCAGCTCAGGGGAAGTGAATTTGAGTAAAGTCTGGGAGATTGTGGAGGACAGAGGAACCAGATATGCTACCATCAATTCCCTGTTGACTCAGCTGGTAAAGAGTCTGCCTGCAATGCAGGAGACCCAAGTTTGATCCCTGGGTCAGGAAGATCCCCTGGAGAAGGAAATGGAAACCCACTCCAATATTCTTGCCTGGAAAACCCCATGGATGGAGGAGCCTGGGGGTCTACAGTCCATGGGGTCGCAAAGAGTCAGACCATACAACTGAGTGACTTCACTTCACTTATGAGGTCACCAAGAGTTGGACACAACTTAGCAACTGAACAAGAGAGCACTGAGACCCTCAAACCTTGCTTTAGAAAATATATCATCTCTTTAATGATGTCTCATTGTTCTTTGGGTCCCCCACAATGCTCATTATAGTGTACATAATTGAGGCTCTGTAAGCATTCTTTGGTGAGTCTGAGTGAACTCTGGGAGATGGTGATGGACAGGGAGGCCTGGCGTGCTGTGATTCACGGGGTCGCAAAGAGTCGGACACGACTGAGTGACTGAACTGAACTAAACGGAAGCATTCTTTCCTGTGTATGTTTGTATGTATGTAAACTTTATGTACAGTGACATATGCAGAACTTAAACATACAAATCATGCATTCTGACAGATTCACACACCTATGTAACCATCTCTCAAGTCAGGACAGAGAACAATTCCATCACCAAGCAAGTTTCTCCCTGTTTCCTGCCAGTCAATCCTCATTACACATAAGTAACAACCTCTGTTCTGATTTCTATGTTCCTAGACTAATTCTGCCTGCTTTTGGATGACATCTAAATGGTATTATCAGTATTTTTGTTCTTATTCACTCAATAGGTTTTTAAACTATGCATGCTATTATTTATATTACTTCATTATATTTTATTGCTAAGTAATGTTTATTGCACTGCTGCTGCTAAGTCGCTTCAGTCGTGTCCAACTCTGTGCGATCCAGTAGATGGCAGCTCACCAGGCTCCCCAGTCCCTGGGATTCTCCGGGCAAGAACACTGGAGTGGGTTGCCATTTCCTTCTCCAATGCAGGAAAGTGAAAAGTGAAAGTGAAGTCGCTCAGTCGACTCTTAGCGACCCCATGGACTGCAGCCCACCAGGCTCCTCCATCCATGGGATATTCCAGGCAAGAGTACTGGAGTGGGGTGCCATTGCCTTCTCCCACTAATATACCACAAATAGTGTTTTCATTCTATATTGATAGACATTAGTTCAGCAGCCTTTTTCACGAGGAATTATTTTAAACAAAGCAGCTATAAGTATTCCTCTATTATTGGTGAACACATGCTTTCACTTCCCTTTGGTAAATATATATGATTGAAGTTGCTAGCTGGCAGGATAGGTGTGTATTTAACTTTATCAGAAACTTCTAAAGAGTTTTCCAAAGAGGTGTATAATTTTGTATTCCCATTAGCAATGTAAGAGGATTTCAGTTTTTGTACATTATTGCTAATATTTGGGGGTTTTAGTAAAATTTTTAAATTTTTGGTCACTATAGAGAGTGGGAAATATTTCACTGTGGTTTTATTTTGTGTATTCATGATGACAAGAATATTGAGGACCTTTTTGTAAGCTTAGGGACCATTTTAAAAACACTGTACAAAACAATGTTAAATGCCTTCTTAAATTCTTTGCTTCTTTTTAATTAAGTTATTGGTTTTCTTGTTACTTAGTTATATCACTTATATACTCAGGATGCCAATCTTTTGTCAAATACATATATTTAGAATATTTTCTCATTGTGTGCCTCACCTTTTTACTTTCTTTATACCACTTTCTAATGGAGAAGGCAATGGCACCCCACTCCAGTACTCTTGCCAGGAAAATCCCATGGATGGAGGAGCCTGGTAGGCTGCAGTCCATGGGGTCGTGAATAGTCAGATATGACTGATCGACTTCACTTTCACTTTTCACTTTCATGCATTGGAGAAGGAAATGGCAACCCACTCCAGTGTTCTTGCCTGGAGAATCCCAGGGACAGGGGCGCCTGGTGGGCTGCCGTCTATGGGGTTGCACAGAGTCGGACAGGACTGAAGCGACTTAGCAGCAGCAGCAGCATACCACTTTCTAGTGAGCAGAGACTTTTTAATTTTGATAAAGTCAAATTTGTATTTTTTTCTTATATTCCCTCTAAGAATATTGCACAGATGGGCTCCTATGATTTCTTCTAGAATAATTAAATTTCCACTTTGTCTTTCATTTATGCGTCATTCTAAATTAAATTTATGGGTAGTGTGAGGGAAATCTACTTGTTCCAGCACAATTTGTTAAAGAGATGCATTTCTCCTCTGAATTTGTGTCAGTACTTTGTTGAAAATCGGTAGATTATACTTTTTTCCCTTTCATGAACTATATATCATTCTTTTGCCAACATTGCATTGTCTTGATTACTATTTATAGTACTTGATCACTATTTACAGATTTAGATCAAGTCTTGAAATCATGGAGTGTGAAATTTACAACTCTGATCCTCCTTAATTAAAATTGTCTTAGCCTGTTTATAGGTTTCTTTTCCCTGTGGATTGTTCATCTCTTCATTTATTATGCCTACTTTTTTTTCAAGGCCCTGGAACACATTTATAATAGCTCTTTCAAAACATCTGATTGCTAGTTCTAACATCTGAGTCATCTCAGAATCTCTTCATTGACACTTATTTTCTTCATTGATCTCCTTTTCCTTTTTCTTTGCATATTGATTCATGGAAGAGAGTCAAGTTTATGTTATCTTTCCTTAAATAGCTTTAAATTTTAGTCTTACAGCAATTAAATTATTAGAAAATGATTTTGATTCTCTCAGTTCTGGTCTTATTCCTTATTAGGGTAAGTCTCTTTCAATTTTTCCTAGTTCTAGGGTTGCTAGATCATAACTTTTGTTTCAGGGGGCGATTCTTACTCCTAAGGTATGATTTTTCCAGGTTTTTCTACTGGACTCCCAAGATGCTCAGCGAGGTCTCTGGACTCTGCTTGGCTTAGAACTCGAGTGCCTCTTGGTCCTGCACATTGTATGGTGTCTCGTTCGGGTCTCAGATCTACTGCAGTCTCTCTATGTCGGACGCTGGATGTAGAGTCTTCCCCTGAATACATGCAGCCCAGCCTTCAGCCAGCAGTTCGCAGGGGATCCACATGCAAACCCTCTATGAAGACTGCTCCTCTTTGGGTTGTATCTCCCCAGGTCTACCTGCTGCCCCTGCCCTGGACTCTGTGAAGACCACCACTCACTGCTGGAGGTTGTCCCCCTTTGTGCATTTGGGAAATTGCCCCCAGGTAGAAAGATTGGGCGGAGAAGGTGATGGCACCCCACTCCAGTACTCCTGCCTGGAAAATCCCATGGACGGAGGAGCCTGGTGGGCTGCAGTCCATGGGGTTGCTAAGAGTTGGACACGACTGAGCGACTTCACTTTCACTTTTCACTTTCATGCATCGGATAAGGAAATGGCAACCCACTCCAGTACTCTTGCTTGGAGAATCCCAGGGACGGTGGGGCCTGGTGGGCTGCTGTCTATGGGGTCGCACAGAATCGGACACGACTGACGTGACTTGGCAGCAGCAGCAGCAGCAACAGAAAGACTGGGTGAATATGGGGCTTGGATCTTTTATTTCCATCCACTCAGAAAGCCTATTCAATGCATGAAAACAAGTGTCTCATATACTTTGTCCAGTTTTGTGCTTTTCAACACTGGAAGAATAAGTTCTTTACCAGTTATGTAATCCTTGTAAGAAATAGCAGGTGATACACATTTTTAACATTTTAAGTGAATTGATGCTATAATTTCAAATAGAGACTCTTAAGGCAAATCGCCAGGCTTCCAGGAGCATCCACTACAAGCACATTTACAAAGTCACTCAGTGTCCTTTGGATTGATTGCCATTCTAGCTACTGTCATCTGGAATACACTGTTCATTTACTAGGTGCTAAATTTATAATTAAAATTCACCTTTGCCTAAGGACTTAGAGCTGCAAGTTCATCTTCTTTACAAAGCTTCTTAACAATAACCACTTACACATGATGCCTTATTTTTACTTTTTTTCACTCCCTTTCCAGTCAAAGGACTGGTTTTTGTCTCTCCTTCATGTGTAAGTTGCTGTAATTTTCAACTGTTTTGCAAATTCCATACAATAAATTCATTTTGTTTCCTGTAGCCTACTTATCCATTTGAGAGGGGCCATCACATAGAATATTTGTTGAAAGGGTAATTCTAAATCCTCTTTATTTTTACGTCTAGTGCAATAATTTTGGATGCTTCATTTGACTAAAAGCAAATAGGACCAGTTCCCTGCTGTAACTAATACTGATCACTGGAAAATTCACAGGTTTTTAATCTCTAGAGCTCACCTTTTTCTAGAGCTGCAGACCTGAGTTTCCAAATATCTTCTGAACAAATCTAACCAGATGTTCTACTGCCAAAATAATGTCAGTTTTTCTCTCTTCCTGTGATTTCTATTACCTCTCCTGCAAAACTCAAATGAGAAGTCACAGAACTGCTTTTTTTTTAATCATCTCACTTCCTCCCCACTTGCAGTATGATTTATTCATCGTATTTGGGGATCATTTTTCTTATCCATTCTTTTTCTGTCCCTACTGACATAATCCTATTTAAAGCCTTATCACTACTCCCAGCAGGCTCATCCAGTAATTTCCTAAATAAATGTGTACCTCTCTCTTCCATATGCTGCCAGAGTTATGCTTCTAAATAGATTTATAATAACATCTTCTTACATGAAAATCTTTGCTGGCTCTCTGTTACTTATGAAAAAAAAAACAACAAAAAACAGACCAAGTTTCTGATCACTGATTTAAACCCTTCATTGGTTCCCTAGACCCCATTTTCAGGTTCTCCCACCATCTAATATGTTGCACTCTTTTTTGGGGTGGTACATTCTTGTTATACTTTTCATCAATTCTAATTTTCACTACCCAGAGCAGGTACTACCCATCACAGAATACTCTTCTATATTCTGGAAGTTTGCCACCAATAAATTAATTCCCTGCTTTTCACTTTTTAACACGTTACTAACCGGATGTACTCCTTCATTCCTCCGCCCTGGTTAAACTGATAAACTTGATGACACTGTTAGGGGAACCACTGACGGAAAGAATTGTCTCAAACAGGAGGTCCGGGTAAGGAATGAAGAACCAACAAGCCACCGCCAAACAGAAAAATTCAGGAAAGGTCAAAAAGAGAAAGGAGACTTCATATGTCCTACCAACCTCCCAGGGTCCTTCTTGCTGGAACTCACCTTGGCTGAGCTATGTACAGACCACCAGGAAGGACCCTGAGTCAGAATGATTGTCCACCAGCAACCTGGAAACTAACCCCTTTAGCATAAAACCAAAGACCGCGAGCTCCCTGGCAGAGCTGCTCTCCTGGGCTCCTTCACCCTCCTACTCTCCACCTAGGGGAGTCCCATCCTGATAAGCTCTCATGCTTTGTCAGCAAATATGTCTCCAGACAATTCAATGCTTTTAAAACTTTTTATCTTATATTCAAGTATAGCCCGTTAGCAATGCAGTGATAGTTTCAGGTGGACAGCAAAGGGACTCAGCCATGTATATACACGCATCCATTCTTCCCCAAGTCCCCTCCCATCCAGGCTGCCACATAACACTGAGCAGAGTTCCCTGTGCCCTATAGAAGGGCTTTGTTGGTTATCCATTTGAAACGTACCAATGTTTTGAGGAAATTAACAAGATGGCGCCTGTCAGGCTCTCTCACCCCACGCTCTCACACCCTCTCACCCCACATTCTGTAAACAATGACTTTGCATGGTTGTGTAACAGCTGAGATCACTTACCGAACTGTACACGTGCGTCACGAGGTACGCACTTGGCCACGGGCTACTTTTGTTCTGTACGTATATATGTATGCAAGCTTCACCTGCAAACGGCTTGAAATGTTACATGCAGTTATGTTGTGTGATGTCTGCTGCTACAGCTGCTGTGCCGGCAGGAGAGAAAGCGTCTGCAGTTCCTACATCTCCTCTCGTTTTCTTCCAGCCTCTTAGTTTGTTCCTTGCCTACCATGGGTTCAGCGAACAGTGTACTCAGTGGCTCTGTGAACAGGATCAGCAATCCAAGTGGGTACTTCTCCACCCCAAACTCCCTGAGGGTCAGGCAAGATCCCACTCTCGGGTTCTAGAAAGGGTTCCCCTTCCTGCAACAATACAAATGTTCTGAAATTTTCACCATTGTACTTCTGCTTCTGCAGTTTTCTTTTACTAGAAATATTATTTCTTCCATGTAAAAATGGAAGCATTTTTAATGCAACTTGCTTATGATTTTCACTATTTTTTAAGCAGTAAGCCCCGTATTTATAGTTTCACTTGTATGTCAGGGAATATACTAAATGCTCCACACATTTTTACTGTTCCATTAAACTCTAAAGAGATGTGCGTTACTCTCATTGCTTTTCACATCTTATTTTAGTTATTTAAGTAAATGGCATATTGATTTCTAGATTATCGATTCCTCAAGAGCAGGATTCATATTAGGTTTATCTTTGTTTTTCTCATCATGACTACACCCTGCAACGCGCAACTCCCTGGATTGAATTTAATCTTCCTTACTCTTTTTGTTGTTGTTGCTTATTTTTTGGTTTTTCCCTTTACCTTTGTAATTTTCTCTTCTATTCCTAATGCATTTACTATCATGGGTTTTTGGTACTTTTAACTGAAGTTTCCTGTAGTTTCACCAGCCTGTGGATGCAGTGTGAGAAACTTTAAGGTAATAATCATTTTTCACTCTCTCTTATCACCATCTGATTGGAGCCACTAATTTCCGGGAGTAACAGAGGTGCCTGATGAGGTTTTGAAGAGTCCTCTCATGTACTTCTTTATCATTCTCCGTGAAGCTATTTAGGGGCTCCTTTCTACTTCAGATGCTTCCAGGACACTTCATTTCCTGACTGCTCAACCCACATATCTTCACCTTGTCAGAATAAGGCTGTAGTCTTGACCCCTCAGTCTGCTGAAGCTGAAGAGTCTTCTGAAATATGCTCTTTTCTACCTGTTAGGAAACCCTTGTCATTTAAGCCCAAAGTGCCACCGCTTTTACTTCTGAGACCGTGTTCTATTAGAGCAGCTGGTTTGCCTTATGTCTTTTATTTCTTCACCATAAGGAATTGTTTATAAACGTTTGTTATTTGCTTTCATACCCTCCTTTATTACCATTTCCTTTCAGTAACCTCAGATTGTAGATGAAGATCAATGCCTCAAAACCTTTCAGTGAAGAAAGACAAATATGATACTACTTACTTGTGGAACCTAAAAAATAGTGCACATGAACTTATTTGTGTGTGCGTGTTCAGTTGCTCAGACTTGTCTGATCTTTTGTGACCCCATGGACTGTAGCCTGCCAGGCTCCTCTGTCCATGGAATTTTCCAGGTAAGAATACTGGAGTGACTTGCACTTTGTTTTCCAGGGGATCTTCCTAAGCCAGAGATGGAACCTGCATCTCTGTCTCCTGCATTGGCAGGTGGATTCTTTACCACTGAGCCACCTGAGAAGCCCACACAGGGACTTATTTACAAAACAGAAATAAACTCACAGACATAGACGACAAACTTGCAGTTACCAAAGAGGGAAGGTAAGGAGAGGGATGAATTAGGAGTTTAGGATTAACATATACACACTACTATAAATACAAAAGAGGACCTACTATTAATATATAGCAAGGGAACTATATGCAATATCTTATAACAACCTATAATGGAAAAGTATATATATATCAGATCAGATCAGATCAGTCACTCAGTTGTGTCTGACTCTTTGCGACCCCATGAATCACAGCACACCAGGCCTCCCTGTCCATCACCAAGCCCGGAGTTCACTCAGACTCACGTCCATCGAGTCAGTGATGCCATCCAGCCATCTCATCCTCTGTCGTCCCCTTCTCCTCCTGCCCCCAATCCCTCCCAGTATCAGAGTCTTTTCCAATGAGTCAACTCTTTGCATGAGGTGGCCAAAGTACTGGAGTTTCAGCTTTAGCATCATTCCTTCCAAAGAAATCCCAGGGCTGATCTCCTTCAGAATGGACTGGTTGGATCTCCTTGCAGTCCAAGGGACTCTCAAGAGTCTTCTCCAACACCACAGTTCAAAAGCATCAATTCTTTGGCACTCAACCTTCTTTACAGTCCAACTCTCACATCCATACGTGACCACAGGAAAAACCATAGCCTTGACTAGACGAACCTTTGTTGGCAAAGTAATGTCTCTGCTTTTGAATATGCTATCTAGGTTGGTCATAACTTTCCTTCCAAGGAGTAAGTGTCTTTTAATTTCATGGCTGCAGTCACCATCTGCAGTGATTTTGGAGCCCAGAAAAATAAAGTCTGACACAGTTTCCACTGTTTCCCCATCTATTTCCCATGAAGTGGTGGGACCAGATGCCATGATCTTCGTTTTCTGAATGTTGAGCTTTAAGCCAATTTTTTCACTCTCCACTTTCACCTTCATCAAGAGGCTTTTGAGTTCCTCTTCACTTTCTGCCATAAGGCTGGTGTCATCTGCAAATCTAAGGTTATTGATATTTCTCCCGGCAATCTTGATTCCAGCTTGTGTTTTTTCCAGTCCAGCGTTTCTCATGATGTACTCTGCATATAAGTTAAATACACAGGGTGACAATATACAGCCTTGACGAACTCCTTTTCCTATTTGGAACCAGTCTGTGGTTCCATGTCCAGTTCTAACTGTTGCTTCCTGACCTGCATACAAATTTCTCAAGAGGCAGATCAGGTGTTCTGGTATTCCCACCTCTTTCAGAATTTTCCACAGTTTCTTGTGATCCACACAGTCAAAGGCTTTGGCATAGTCAATAAAGCAGAAATAGATGTTTTTCTGGAACTCTCTTGCTTTTTCCATGATCCAGCGGATGTTGGCAATTTGATCTCTGGTTACTCTGCCTTTTCTAAAACCAGCTTGAACATCAGGAAGGTCACGGTTCACATATTGCTGAAGCCTGGCTTGGAGAATTTTGAGCATTACTTTACTAGCGTGTGAGATGAGTGCAATTGTGCAGTAGTTTGAACATTCTTTGGCATTGCCTTTCTTTGGGATTGGAATGAAAACTGACCTTTTCCAGTCCTGTGGCCACTGCTGAGTTTTCCAAATTTGCTGGCATATTGAGTGCAGCACTTTCTTCACAGCATCATCTTTCAGGATTTGAAATAGCTCAACTGGATTCCATCACCTCCACTAGCTTTGTTCGTAGTGATGCTTTCTAAGGCCCACTTGACTTCACATTCCAGGATGTCTGGCTCTAGGTTAGTGATCACACCATCATGATTATCTGGGTCATGAAGCTCTTTTTTGTACAGTTCTTCTGTGTATTCTTGCCATCTCTTCTTAATATCTTCCGCTTCTGTTAGGTCCATACCATTTCTGTCCTTTATCAAGCCCATCTTTGCATGAAATGTTCCTTTGGTATCACTGATTTTCTTGAAGAGATCTCTAGTCTTTCCCATTCTGTTGTTTTCGTCTATTTCTTTGCATTGATCGCTGAAGAAGGCTTTCTTATCTCTTCCTGCTATTCTTTGGAACTCTGCATTCAGATGTTTATATTTTTCCTTTTCTCCTTTGCTTTTCGCTTCTCTTGTTTTCACAGCTATTTGTAAGCCCTCCCCAGACAGCCATTTTGCTTTTTTGCATTTCTTTTCTATGGGGATGGTCTTGATCCCTGTCTCCTGTACAATGTCAGGAACCTCATTCCATAGTTCATTAGGCACTCTATCTATCAGATGTAGGCCCTTAAATCTATTTCTCACTTCCACTGTATAATCATAAGGAATTTGATTTAGGTCATACCTGAATGGTCTAGTGGTTTTCCCCACTTTCTTCAATTTAAGTCTGAATTTGGCAATAAGGAGTTCATTGTCTGAGCCACAGTCAGCTCCTGGTCTTGTTTTTGCTGACTGTATAGAGCTTCTCCATCTTTGGCTGCAAAGAATATAATCAATCTGATTTCGGTGTTGACCATTTTGTGATGTCCATGTATAGAGTCTTCTCTTGTGTTGTTGGAAGAGGGTGTTTGTTATATACACACACACATATATGTACCACTTTGCTGTACACTTGAAGTAACACAATATTATAAACCAATGGCATTTCAATAAAAAAAATGTATATATAAAGGTCTTTAGGTGTTTTCTGTGTTGGGATCCACACCCTTGTTCCATGGTTGACCACCTGATTCAAGCTGGTGTCAGTCTAAACCAGCACATTACCTTAGCCATACTGTTTATTTCACATGTTGAAATGTGGCTTAAGTCAATTTAATCTGAATTAACAATTAGATTTCCAGAGAGGCTATCAGCAAAGAAGCTCACTATTTCCAGTGAACTTACACAGCCATTCTGGCACTATGAGTTACACTTTGTCAAAATAAAACAGAACACCCCCACCTCCCCGCAAAAAAAAAAAAAAAAAAAAAGATAAAGCTAAGGAGGTGGAGAGAGAGAAACTGAGAAGTGATGATAGCAAGTTACACCCTTTGTACAGCTGCTGCTGCTGCTGCTGCTAAGTCGCTCAGTCGTATCCGACTCTTAGCAACCCCATGGACTGTAGCCCACCAGGCTTCTCCGCCCATGGGATTTTCCAGGCAAGAGTACTGGAGTGGGGTGCCATTGCCTTCTCCGCTTTGTACAGCTGAAGCCCTGCAATTACTGAAGTTTTCAGTGTGTCAGGAAATGCATTCCATTTTATGCCTAAATCAGTTTGTTTAGAATTTTCTCAGTTGCAACAGAGGGAACTGATTTAAATGGTTTAGGCAGGAGCCATGGGAGCCGTTTGCAAATGCTGAAGTCTCTGTAACTGAGAGGGGCAAACTGAAAATCCCATATAGCTTTTTTAACCACACAAAGTTACATTTTTTGCTGTGATGAGAACTTTTAAGAATTGCTCTCCTTTTTAAAGATTTTTACTTTATATGGGAGCATAGCTGATTAATAATGGTATATCAATTTCAGGTGTACACAAAGTGGTTCAGTGATATGTATGCATGTATCTATTATTCAGATTTTTTTCCAGTTTAGGTTGTTCCATTGCTACAGAGTACTGAGTGGAGTCCCCTGTGCTATACAGTAGATCCTTGTTGGTTTACAGCAACTATCAAATATACAATATGGAATTGATGCCGTCAAACTGGTGCTGGAGAAGACTCCTGAGAGTCCCTTGGTCAGCAAGGAGATCAGATGAATCAATCTTAAAGGAAGTCAACCATGGATACTCATTGGAAGGACTGATGTTGAAGCTGAAGCTCCCATATCTTGGTCATCTGATGCGAACAGATGACTCATTGGAAAAGTCCCTGATGCTTGAAAAGATTGAGGGCAGAAAGAGAAGAGGGTGTCATAGGATGAGAAGGCTGGATGGCATCACTGATGCAATGGACATGAACTTGGGCAAACTTCGGGAGGTGGTGAGGGACAAGGAGGCCTGGCATGCTGCAGTCCATGGGGTCACAAATAGTTGGACATGACTGGGCGACTGAACAACAACAACAGTGATTAACTATAGTGATCATGCTATCATAATATCCCCAGGACTTTCTTATATTACAATTGAATGTTTATACCTTTTGAACCCATTTTCCCCAACCCCTGCCCCCAGCACTAATTTGCTCTATGAGTTCCTGTGGGTTTTTTCTGTTTTCATTATAGATTCACCTGTAAGTTTCTGCCTTTCTCTGTCTGATTTGTTTCACTTAATGTCATGCTATCAAGGTCCATTTCCTTCTTTTTAATAGCCGAATAATATTGTGTATATAAATACCACATTCTTTATCCATTGACACTTGGACACTTAGGTTGCTTCCAATGTCTTAACTATTGTAAATAATGTGGAAATGAACATGTGATTGCAGGTATCTTTCAAGTTAGTCTTTTTTGTTTTCTTTGAATAGAAATTCAAAAGTAGAATTGCCAAATCAAGTGGTAGTTCCATTTTTAATTTTTTGATAAGCCTCCTTGCGGCTTTCTATAGTGGCTGAGTCAATTTACATTCCCACCAACAACGCATGAGGGTTTCTCTTTCTCCACATTCTCAACAACAGTTGTTATGCCTTATTTTTGATAATAATTGTTCTAACAAGTGTAAAGTGATATCTCATTGTGATCTTTATTTGTATTTTCCTGATAATTAGTGATGTTTAACATCTTTTCATGCACCTATTGGCCATGTGTATGTCTTCTTTGGAAAAAATCCTCTACCCATTTTTAAATTAGATTTGCTATTCAGTTGTAGGGGTTCTTCATATATGTTGGGTACTGATCCCTTATCAGTATATGGCTTGCAAATGCATTCTCCCATTCAGGACATCGCCTTTTCCTTTAGTTGGTTTCCTTTGCTGTGCAGAACTTTTTAATTTTGATATAGTACCACTTATTTATTTTTGCTTTTGCTGCCTTTGTTTTTAGTGTAAAATCCAAAAGCATCATTGCAATGACCAATGTCTATGAACTTACTGCCCCTTTTTCCTTCTTGGAGTTTTATGGTCTTTGGTCTTTACTTTCAAGTCTTTAATCCATTTTGAGTTAATTTTTGTGTATAGTGAAAATAATGGTCCAGGTGCAGTCTTCTGCATGTGGCTGTCCAGTTTTCCCAACAGCATTTATTGAAAATACTGTCCTTTTCCTACTGTGTATTATTGGTCCCTTTGTCTCAATTAATCGACTATATATGTGTGATTTTATTTCTGGACCTCCTATTATATTTCATAAGTGTCTATTTTTTATGCCAATATCATAATGTTTTGATCACTACAGTTTCATAATATAGTTTGAAAATAAGAAGCATGAAGCCTCTAGTTTTGTTCTTCTTTCTTGTGGTTGCTTTGGCTACTTGGGGTCTTTCATGGTTCCTCACAAATTTTAGGGTTGTTTGATATATTTCTGTAGAAAATGCATTGAAATTTTGATAGAAGTTGCAAAAATGCTATATTCTTATAAATGCCTTACCCTACTGTTCCCATTCCCATTCCCAAACACAGACTTTTGTCTGTGAGGTCAGTGCTCGACTTGAAATCAAGCAATGATAAACCCTTTCCCAGGACTCTAAACTGGGGATAAGGGACAATAAAGCAATGTCATCCCTTGCAGCAATGATTTCAACCATGTGCACAAGCCAGTCTGTTTAAATAAAATCTAGAAGGTAATGAAAAGGCAGCTGTAGAAGCATTGAACATTTCAATAAACTCCTCTTTTTTCCTTAACCATCTTAAATACAGGTTAAGAAAAATAACAATGTAGTGATTGATCAATGGAAGACTTAAAGTGAGGTCTATTGCATGCCAAATCACATTCCCACCACCACTGGAACCTGTTTTGACAGTCATATTCCCGTAGTGCTTGCTATGGTGCTTGGCACAGTGAATGAATTTTTGTTGGTTAGGTTCCCATGCTAATTTCATATTTGATAAATCTTTTTTCAGAAAAGATTTTATTCAAACTTGTGTAGGAATCCCTTGGACGACCGTCACTTGAGTTGTCTCCTACCACTTGCTTTATCAAGAAGCAGCCTGGTTATGGGACAGCATCCGTGCATGTGCTCTGCTGGGAATGCCCACCTTTGACAGGTCCTCCTCCGTATGGCAACCCGAGATCCTGCTTTCAGGGAAAATATCATTGACTGAATAGCACTAAGTACACTTGAATTGAGATAAAAATTGAGATAATGAGCAAGATTGTCTAGAATTCTCTGTGCCTTTTTGTTGAAAGACCTTAACATTTATTTTTTTAAAAATTAATTCACTTATTTTAATTGGTGGCTAATTACTTTACCATATTGTAGTGGTTTTTGCCATACATCGATATAAATCAGCCATGGTTGTACATTATTTATTTACTGTGCTGCTCGGCTGGTGGGATCTTAGTTCCCTAACCAGAGATTGAAGCAGGGTCTTTGGCAGTGAGAGTGAGGGGTCCTTAACCACTGGACTGCCAGGCCCCATAACTTTTAATAAAGCAATATTTCTTTACAAATATTTTTTTCCCTCTGTAAATAAAGGAAAAGGTGTTTCCAGTATGAATTTCCAACAGTGTCAGTCTCTGCATGAATTTGTACCATTTTATGCCCAAGTCTAAGTTCTATGGTCATGTACAGTGTAATTTCTGGAGGTCATTTCTTGGGTTATTTCAATCTATGATGATTTGGTGAAGAAAATTAAAGGGTTCATCGGCTTTAAACTTCTAACCTACACAACCTGCCTCAGTTCCCTGAAAAAAGAATCCCTGAAAGTGACAGTAATGAATGCTTTCAAGAAAGATGTATTGAGGGTCAGTTCACAAACAAACATTTTTATTAGGAACATTCATAACACGTTTCCAGAATCTTCCCTTGTCTCAACTTCATAGACACAAAGTGGGTGTAATAATGTGCTGAGTCCAAAAGGTTTAGCCCAAGAGTCTTAATTTCATGTAAAGGACTTTGAAGGTGATCTGAACTAGAAGTTCTGCATCTCCTACCATTCAGATTAGCCATCCTCACCCATTCTTACTTAAGATGTGGGGATGTGGGGTTGACTCTAAGGATTTCTATTTCCCCTTTCCTCTGAAGATTAGCAATCAAAGTGCAGAGTCTCTGGGGGAGGCAGGTTAGAGCAAAAGCTAATGGATCCTGGGCTGGAGTCTTATTCTCAATGAGTTTATCAAGCAATCAAGGTGTTTTGGTTGAAAATTTGGATACATTGTTGGATGGAGGGAAATTTGCCAGGAGGAACATTCTTTAATGAATTCCAAAAGGCAAGACTCATATTTCTATTATTTTTATGCCAAATTGACTTTCAGCAGGCATGGTATGAGAGATAACATGAACAAAAGGAACTGCCGACTTTATCAGAAATCAGGTTCTTTGTGGAATGTTCTTATTCTCATTTCTGACTAGTCTATGTTAGCTACTTATTTATCATCCCCTTTTTTTTAACTCTTAAAATGTCATCATTAGTATAACTGAAATGAAATTATAAAGAAGGAAATATTAGAGCAGACTTTGAGTGTTTCTAGAAGCTATGTTTATCATTATCGTACTTTCAAATGGAACTGAGCAGTAAAGATAAGGAGCTGCTCTTCTGAATTCTTAACATCTGCACCATAAAGCAATTAGTTCTCATGTGATAGCAACTAATTCTGGTCTAATGAAGATTGGGAAAATAGTTACTATTAACCTTTAAACTAAGATTAGCAGCAGCATGGATGAAACTCGAGATTATACTAAGCAAAGCAAGTCGGACAAAGGCAGATGCCACACGTTGTCACTTCCAGGTGGCATCTAAAATATGACACAGGTGAACTTATCTGCAGAGCAGAGACAGACGCAGGGAAGAGCCTTGCCACTGTCAAGGGGGGGCGGTAGGCCAGGGAGTGATGGGGAGTTTGGGATCGGCAGGGTAAACTATTCCATATTGGAGAGATAAACGACAAGGGCCCACTGTGTAGACAGGAAACCATATTCAATATCCTGTGATGAATTTCATTCAGTTTCTTCTCTTTCACAACCCTCTTTTAAGACACTCAGCTGCCCTTTTGTTGCGACACACAGAGGATCCAAGGGCTTCCTGGAGCCAGAGCAGGTGAGGAATGAGCACTCCTGCCTCCTCACTGCGAGCCGTCCCTGTACACCTTGTCTGGGGCCCGTAGTGAATCTCCACGGCCACCAGAAAATGGGGACAGGTGGCCTCTACCTATCCCCCTGTTGACAGCTTCTTCTATAACCTCAAGATGCTTTAAGGATTTATAGAACCTGAAGATGTTCTAAAGGAATTCAGATGTGTTAACAGTAATCACTCATATATATCTTGGTCTAGAAAGTTATAAATATCGATAATAATAATAATAATGGGGAAAGGTGAAGGACAGGGATAAATTAGGAATTTGAGATTAACGTATACACATTGTGTGCTGTGTGCTTAGTCACTCAATCGTGTCCGACTCTTTGCAACCCCATGGAGCCCGCCAGGCTCCTCTATTCATGGGGATTCTCCAGATAAAAATATTAGAGTGGGTTGCCATGCCCTCCTCCGGGGGATCTTTCCAACCCAGGGAGTGAACCCAAGTCTCCCACATTGCAGGTGGATTCTTTACCATCTGAGACGCCAGGCACACCCAAAAATACTGGAGTGGGAAGCTTATCTCTTCTCCAGGGGATCTTCCTGACCCAGGAATCGAACTCAGGTCTCCTGTATTGCAGGCATATTCTTTACCAGCTGAGCTACCGGGGAAGCCCAAATAAACAACAAACAAAGATCTACTGTATGGCACATGAAACTGTACTCAGTATTCTCTAATAACCTATATGGGAAAAGGATCTGAAAAAGAAGGATATGTGCATATGTATAGCTGGATCACTTTGCTGCTATACACCTGAAACTAACACAGTATTGTAAATCAGCTCTACCCCAATATAAAATAAAAATTAAAGGAAAATAGCCAACATTTATGTAGCCATTACAGTGTGTCAGGCAGTGCTTGAGCTCAGAAATAAAATTATAGGTCTGAAACAAAGGGTATAAATTGTAACTAATCCTATAGTGTGACTACAGTTGATATGGTCAGCATCCATCCCACTTCCTTTATAAGTGTTTCTGTGCTCAGAATCCAGAAAACTAAGAACTACATTTCCCATGTACTTAGAGCCAGGGTTTTAGTTGAGAAGTAGTTTCTACCAATTAGGTGCATTCATATGGGATTCAGAAAGCATCGATATGGCTGAAGCCCTTTTTTTGCTGCTGCTCCTAGGAGCACATCTGATTCTAGAACTGTATTGATCATGACTGTTCCTTTAATACCTAGATTGTTGTTAAAATTGTACACACTTGAGTTCAGTTGCAGTGGCAGCCTCCTGCTTCTTACTTCTCTAGCTCAGGAAAGGAATGCAACTTATTCTCTGTATTATTTTCTTCTTAACAATTTTCAAGGGACTTCTGCTTCTTAAACTGGAATTTGACTGATACCACATTTGAAACCATGAACATCTGCATACAAAAGACTTACAATGAGGGAAATCTGTCTTTGTTATCTTACCAGGTAGGATCTGAAGACAATGGTGATCTAATTATGACTGAAAAGTGAAATATTGGTAACCATCGACTGCCAAGATAGGAGTTACAATGACCATAAGTAAGTGCCTGCAAAAATAGGTCCAGGGAACTCAAGTCTTGGTGGACCAAGCATCGCAAAAGTAGGACATGGTTGAATGAGGATCACAGGCACTCTGGAGTGGGCAGATTAATCCTGACAACTCTCAGGGCATTCAAAAGTAAACACTTGAAATTAATTCCTTCAAAAGAACGTGAAAACAAGACACAGACTGGGAGAACCCTTTTGTAAAAGATATATCTTTATATACATATATATATACAGTTCATTATATATCTGTATAATGAACTATTTTACTCCTTATCCCTCCACCAATTTTCTCCTTTGATAACCTTAAGAATGTTTTCTCTGTGAGTCAGTTTCTATTTTATAAATAAGTTCATTTGTACCGCATTTTTAAGATTCCACAAATAGGTGATATCATATATTTGTGTCTGTCTGACTTAAAGTTCATATACAAAAGACACAATGAAGAAACTGTGGTACATCCATACAATTAATACCATGTAGCCATTAAAATAATTTGTGGTAGAATAGCTAGTAAAATGAAAAGATATTCAAGAAGCTACAGTGAAAAAGTCAGCTCACAAAAGAATGTATGTGCTGTGCGTGTGCTAAATTGTTTCAGTCGTGCCCGACTCTTTGCAACCATATGGACTGTAGCCCACCAGGTTCCTCTGTCCATGGGATTCTCCAGGAAAGAATACTGGAATGGGTTGCCATTTCCTTCTCCATGTCTTTAGAAAACTTTAGTTAAAGAATGAATTTAGTTAAAGGAATGAGAAAATACAAGAAGAAAGGAAAACAGTGAAGCAAGACAAAATAATACTTTAGCCATTAAACAAAATCCATGGAAAGCAAGGAGATGGAACCAGTCAGTCTTAAGGGAAGTCAACCCTGAATACTCACTGAAAAGACTGATGTTGAAGCTGAAGTTCTAATATTTTGGCCACCTGATGAGAAGAGCTGACTCATTGGACAAGACCCTGATGCTGGGAAAGATTGGGGGCAAGAGAAGAAAGGGGTGACACGGGATGGGACGGTTAGATGGCATCACCGATTCAATGGACATGAACTAGGGCAAACTCCAGGAGATGGTGAGGGACAGGGAAGCTTGGCATGCTGCAGTCCGTGGGGCTGTGAAGAGTTGGGCATGACTTGGTGACTGACCAACAATGTACTCAGACGAACTGAAAAATGGTTTCTACTGCATTGCTACTTTCAGCTCACGGAAGACATAGCTGGCAATTGAAGTTAAGTTAGCAATGAGACAGCCATAAGTAAGCAGATGTATCCTCCGGAATATCTCTAAGAGTAAAACTTTTAAACTAAACCTTGGTAGATCTAACATGATACATCTACGAAAATGTTGATAAATAAATAGAAATAGAAGCATAGAAGTAATGTAATATTAGGAGATAGAACTTGATAAAAAATATCTTTTACCAACAAAATTCAAGTAGAATATAAAAGCTTCCAGAGCAAAAAACAAACAAACAAAAAAACAAAACTGTGTCTTAGAAACAAATGATAATTGATTTGTTGTTAAGCTTTTCATCAGTGGCGTTTCACATTATGAGGCAAAGGACTGATGCCTTTAAAAGTGTGAGAGAAATGGAACATTATTTGACCTTTAAAAGGAAATTCTGACACCTGCTCTGACATGGATTAATCTTGAAATTGTCATACTCAGTGAAATATGCTAGTCACAAGGGAACAGATACAGTATGATCTCACCTAGATGAGGAACTAGAGCAGACAAATTCACAAGACAGAAAGCAAAATGGGGGATTTACAGGGTTTGGGAGGGGGGAATTGGGGGTTACATAGGTGCAGTATTAAAATTTTGTGACATGAAGACATTCTGAATATGGATAATGGTGATAGTTGTTTAACAATGTGCCTGTGCTTAATGCCACTGAACTGTATAAATGCTTAAAATGGTAAATATTTTTATTCCCCCACAAGACAGTAAATTTTGCATCATTTATATTTTACCACCATTAAAAAAAATAAAATAAAAATCTGAGGAAAAAACAAACAAAAAATTTATCATGAAACTTGAAGACATGAATTAATATTTCTAAATATTAAGGAATTATTGTGGTTATGAAAATATGATTGTCACTCTCCTCCTGAAATGTCTAAGTTTAGTGAATCATAGAACCCAAGGAATTATACAAGACATATTACTGCAAACAAATCTGTTCAGAATAATCAGGAATAAATAACTCATCTGTGATGCAGCAGATGTCTGGGGCATCCTCTATGACACTCATTTTTACCAAAAATAAACTTTGAAGCTGCTGGACTTGCTTCCAGTTCCCTGAAGAAGAGCCCAGTGAAGAACTGCATTGATTTTTTTTTTTTTTTTTAAGAGCCTGTTGTAGAGTCAGATCAATGTCAGGAAGAATAAAAACTGATCTCACCTTGAATGTCAAGGAAAGCATTAGTCCTGAAATAAATAGACCTTATAAACATCCTTAACACCCATAGGCATTTTTCTTACTAAATATGGGTCTAAATATATGAAGCCAACTCAGTATTAATGATGAGAATACTTGCTTTGTCAGCCAAGGATGGAGTGTTATGTTCTGAACTACTTACTCTTCCTGAAATTCTTACGGTATATTTATCCCAGTTGGTTTATTCTATTCTGTTTCTGCTAGTGATTGACTTTTTGGCTCAATATTAAAATATACAATAGGCTTTTTTGGTTTTTCTGTTACGCCAGGCAGTCTGGCAGAAAACACTGGCACTGGACCCACAGGATCAGTATTAGTCCATCCTTATTTATATCTGGAGACTGTTAGATTAAGAGGGGTTAAGTCACCCATGAGCCTGAGTTCACAATATTGTTAAATGATGGATTGATATGGATCTGACTTAAAGCCTTTTCAAACACAATTCTTAGTGTTTTATTTGTGGCATCCATGGCTCTTGTCATTTAAATTTATTTAGTGTTGGCTTCATATTCATATAAATACTCTTTCTGTGGGTATCATCTCTCCCTACTTGTCTGCCAAATAGAAGTGTTGATTTACTCAGAAACAATATAATATACCCTCTGTAATTAGATGGCTGGCCATGTTCACTCTGGTTCAGGGATGCATCATGGCACCAGTGTTTCCCTGGCATTCCCCATCCACATCCCACCTACATCTGGATGGAGCTAGAAGGATACCTCATGACAATGGAATATAAGCAAAAGATACATGTTATCCCCAGGCCAAGAGGCTTAAAAACAAAGTTGCTGTCTTGGGTAGTACAGTCATTTTGACAATACTTATTCTTCCAATCCATGAATATGCCCAAGGCAATCTACAGATTCAATGCAATCACTATCAAATTACCAATGGCATTTTCCACAGAACCACTGAACTAGAACAAAAAATATCTTAAAGTCTGTAGTGAGACACAAAAGACTCCACATGGTTAAAGCAATCTTTTTTTTTTTTTTTCTGAACCCTCCTCCCTCCTCCCTCCCCATACCATCCCTCTGGGTCGTCCCAGTGCACCAGCCCCAAGCATCCAGCATTGTGCATTGAACCTGGACTGGCATCTCGTTTCATACATGACATTTCACATGTTTCTTGAGAAAAAAAAAACAGAACTGGAGGAAAAGAGTGCCTGACTACAGACTATACTACAAAGCTACAGTTATCAAAACAGGATATTACTGGCACAAAGATAGAAATATAGATTAATGGAATAGGATTAAAAAATATAGGAATAAACCCATGAACCTATGGTCAATAAATCCATGAAAAAGGAGGTAAGACTACATATTTGGAAAGTCAGTCTCTTCAACAAATGGTTCTGGGAAAAGTGGACAGATCAGACCAGATCAGTTGCTCAGTCGTGTCCGACTCTTTGCGACCCCATGAATCACAGCACACCAGGCCTCCCTGTCCATCACCAACTCCCGGAGTTCACTCAGACTCATGTCCATCGAGTCGGGGATGCCATCCAGCCATCTCATCCTCTGTCATCCCCTTCTCCTCCTGCCCCCGATCTCTCACAGCATCAGAGTTTTTTCCAATGAGTCAACTCTTCCCATGAGGTGGCCAAAGTACTGGAGTTTCAGCTTCAGCATCATTCCTTCCAAAGAAACCTGATCTCCTTCAGAATGGACTGGTTGGATCTCCTTGCAGTCCAAGGGACTCTCAAGAGTCTTCTCCAACACCACAGTTCAAAAATATCAATTCTTCGGCGCTCAGCCTTCTTCACAGTCCAACTCTCACATCCATACATGACCACAGGAAAAACCATAGCCTTGACTAGACGAACATTTGTTGGCAAAGTAATGTCTCTGCTTTTGAATATGCTATCTAGGTTGGTCATAACTTTCCTTCCAAGGAGTAAACGTCTTTTAATTTCATGGCTGCAGTCACCATCTGCAGTGATTTTGGAGCCCAGAAAAATAAAGTCTGACACCGTTTCCACTGTTTCTCCATCTATTTCCCATGAAGTGATGGGACCGGATGCCATGATCTTCGTTTTCTGAATGTTGAGCTTTAAGCCAACTTTTTTCACTCTCGTCTTTCACTTTCATCAAGAGGCTTTTGAGTTCCTCTTCACTTTCTGCCATAAGGCTGGTGTCATCTGCATATCTGAGGTTATTGATATTTCTCCCGGCAATCTTGATTCCAGCTTGTTTTTATCTTCCAGTCCAGCATTTCTCATGATGTACTCTGCATAGAAGTTAAATAAACAGGGTGACAATATACAGCCTTGATGAACTCCTTTTCCTATTTGGAACCAGTCTGTGGTTTCATGTCCAGTTCTAACTGTTGCTTCCTGACCTGCATACACATTTCTCAAGAGGCAGATCAGGTGGTCTGATATTCCCATCTCTTTCAGAATTTCCCACAGTTTATTGTGATCCACACAGTCAAAGGCTTTGGCATAGTCAATAAAGCAGAAGTAGATGTTTTTCTGGAACTCTCTTGTTTTTTTGATGATCCAGCGGATGTTGGCAATTTGATCTCTGGTTCCTCTGCCTTTTCTAAAACCAGCTTGCACATCAGGAAGTTCATGGTTCACATATTGCTGAAGCCTGGCTTGGAGAATTTTGAGCATTACTTTACTAGTGTGTAAGATGAGTGCAATTGTGCAGTAGTTTGAGCATTCTTTGGCATTGCCTTTCTTTGGGATTGCAATGAAAACTGACCTTTTCCAGTCCTCTGGCCACTGCTGAGTTTTCCAACTTTGCTGGCATATTGAGTGCAGCACTTTCACAGCATCATCTTTCAGGATTTGGAATAGCTCAACTGGAATTCCATCACCTCCACTAGCTTTGTTCGTAGTGATGCTTTCTAAGGCCCACTTGACTTCACATTCCAGGATGTCTGGCTCTAGGTCAGTGATTACACCATCATGATTATCTGGGTCGTGAAGCTCTTTTTTGTACAGTTCTTCTGTGTATTCTTGCCATCTCTTCTTAATATCTTCTGCTTCTGTTAGGTCCATACCATTTCTGTCCTTTATCGAGCCTATCTTTGCATGAAATGTTCCTTTGGTATCTCTGATTTTCTTGAAGAGATCTCTAATCTTTCCCATTCTGTTGTTTTCCTCTATTTCTTTGCATTGATCGCTGAGGAAGGCTTTCTTATCTCTTCTTGCTATTCTCTGTAACTCTGCATTCAGATGCTTATATCTTTCCTTTTCTCCTTTGCTTTTCGCTTCTCTTCTTTTCACAGCTATTTGTAAGGCCTCCCCAGACAGCCATTTTGCTTTTTTTGCATTTCTTTTCCATGGGGATGGTCTTGATCCCTGTCTCCTGTACAGTGTCACGAACCTCATTCCATAGTTCATTAGGCACTCTATCTATCAGATGTAGGCCCTTAAATCTATTTCTCACTTCCACTGTATAATCATAAGGGATTTGATTTAGGTCATACCTGAATGGTCTAGTGGTTTTCCCTACTTTCTTCAATTTAAGTCTGAATTTGGCAATAAGAAGCTCATGGTCTGAGCCACAGTCAGCTCCTGGTCTTGTTTTTGCTGACTGTATAGAGCTTCTCCATCTTTGGCTGCAAAGAAGATAATCAATCTGATTGCAATGTTGACCAACTGGTGATGTCCAATATAGAGTCTTCTCTTGTGTTGTTGGAAGAGGGTGTTTGTTATGACCAGTGCATTTTCTTGGCAAAACTCTATTAGTCTTTGCCCTGCTTCATTCCTTATTCCAAGGCCAAATTTACCTGTTACTCCAGGTGTTTCTTGACTTCCTACTTTTGCATTCCAGTCCCCTATAATGAAAAGGACATCTTTTTTGGGTGTTAGTTCTAAAAGGTCTTGTAGGTCTTCATAGAACCGTTCAACTTCAGCTTCTTCAGCATTACTGGTGGACAGATATATGTAAAAAATACAATTAGATAAGTTTTAAACACCATATACCAACATAAGCTCAAAAAGGGATTACAGACCTAAATGTGAGGCTGGACACTGTAAAACTCCCAGAGGAAAACATAGGCAGAACATTCTCTGACATAAATTGCAGATATATATATATATATATATATATATATATATATATATATATATTTTTTTTTTTTTTTTTAATAAGCAAGCGGGACATACCTAAACTCAAAAGCTTTTGCACAGCAAAGGAAGCAATAAACAAAATGGAAATACAACCCACAGATTGGGAGAAAATTTTGCAAATGATGTGAGTGAATAAGGATTAGTCTCCAAAATTTACAAACAACCCATGATACTTAGCATCAAAACAAAAAACCCAGTCAACAAATGGACAGGAGACCCAAATAGAAATTTCTCCAAAGAATACATATAGATGGCCAAGAGGCATTCAAGTTTAACACCGCTCATTATTAGAGAAATGCAAATCAAAACCAGAATGAGATATCACCTTACACCAGCCAGAATGGCTATCATCAAAAAATCCACAAACAGTAAGTGCTGGAGAGGTTGCAGAAATAATGTGTGGAGGGAATGTAAATTGGTACAGGCACTTAATGGAAAACAGTGCAGTTTCTTAAAAAACTAAAAATAGAACTACTATATTACCCTTCAATCCCACTCCTGGGCAAACATCAGGAGAAAATCAAGATCTAAAAGGGTATATGTACCTTGTGTTCATTGCAGCACTGTTTACAGAGGAATGGATACAGAAGATGTACATATATACAATGGAATATTCAGTTCAGTTCAGTCGCTCAGTCGTGTCCAACTCTTTGCGACCCCATGAATCACAGCACGCCAGGCCTCCCTGTCCATCATCAACTCTCGGAATTCACCCAAACTCATGTCCATCGAGTCAGTGATGCCATCCAGCCATCTCATCCTCTGTTGTCCCCTTCTTCTCCTGCCCCCAATCCCTCCCAGCATCAGGGTCTTTTCCAATGAGCCAACTCTTTCCATGAGGTGGCCAAAGTACTGGAGTTTCAGCTTCAGCATCAGTCCTTCCAAAGAACACTCAGGACTGATCTCCTTTAGGATGTACTGGCTGGATCTCCTTGCAGTCCAAGGGACTCTCAAAAGTCTTCTCCAACACCACAGTTCAAAAGCATCAATTCTTCTGCACTCAGCTTTCTTCACACTCCAACTCTCACACCCATACATGACCACTGGAAAAACCATAGCCTTGACTAGACGGACCTTTGTTGGCAAAGTAATGTCTCTGCTTTTCAATATGCTATCTAGATTGGTCATAACTTTCCTTCCAAGGAGTAAGCATCTTTTAATTTCATGGAATATTACTCGGCCACTAAAAAGGATATAATAATGCCATTTGCAGCAACCTGGATGCATCTAGAAACTGTCATACTGAGTGAGATAAGTCAGAGAAGGAGAAATATTGTATGACATGCCATGTATGTGGAATCTAAAAAGAAATGATATAAATGAACTTAACTTACAAAACAGAAAGAGACTCACAGACTTAGAGAACAAACTTATGGTTACTGGGGAAGGGATCATTGGGAAATTGGGGATGGACATGTATACATTGCTATATTTCAAATGGAGACCCAACAAGGACCTACTATGCAGCACAGAGAACTCTACTCAATGTTATGTGGAAGCCTGGGTGAGAGGGGAATTTGAGGGAGAATGCACACATGTATACAGCTGAGTATTTTCACTGTTCACCTGAAATGGTCACTACATTGTTAATCAGCTATATCCAAATACAAAATAAAAAGTTTTTTTTTTTTAATTAAAAAGGAAAAAAGAAAGTTGCTTTTTTCATACTTCTTTCTTCAGACAGTTTCCCTGATTTGGTCATGGTGAGCATAGTAAACTTGTAAACAGTATTGAAAACACAGCAGAGTCACTAAAATAAAAATCAAACAGCCCTAGGCACTTCCCTGGTTGTCCAGTAGTTAAGAATCTACCTTCAACTGCAGGGGATGCAGATTCCATCCCTGGTGTGGGAACTAAGAGCCCACATGCCACGGGGCAACTAGGCCCATGCTTCACAACTAGAGAAAGCCTGTGCACCATAACGAAGACTCACACAGCCAAAAAATAAAAATATATTAAAAAAATAAAGGAATAAGATAGAATCCACCTTACCTGCCTCCTGAGAAATGTGCATGCAGGTCAAGAAGCAACAGTTAGAACTGGACATGGAAAAACAGACTAGTTCCAAATTGGGAAAGGAATATGTCAAGGCTGCATATTGTCACCCTGCTTATTTAACTTATATGCAGAGTACATCATGTGAAATGCTTGGCTGGTTGAAGCACAAGCTGGAATCAAGATTGCCGGGAGAAATATCAATAACCTCAGATATGCAGGTGACACCACCCTTATGGCAGCAAGCAAGGAAGAAATAAAGAGCCTCTTGATGAAAATGAAAGAGGAGAGTGAAAAAGTTGGCTGAAAACTCAACATTCAGATCATGGTATCTGGTCCCATCACTTCATTGCATATAGATGGGGAAAAAATGGAAATAGTGATTTTTGTGGGAGGGTGTCCAAAATCACTGCAGATGGTAACTGAAGCCATGAAATTACAAGATGCTTGCTCCTTGGAAGAAAAGCAATGACCAACCCAGACAGCATATTAAAAAGCAGAGACATCAGGAAGAACAAGATGGCAGAGGAATAGGTGGACATGGAGTACATCTCTCTCCACGGATACATCAGGAATACAGCTGAGAGTGGACAGGAGTACCAAACCAGCAGAAAGGAATATATAGACCCATGCAAAACTCGGAAGGACAAAGGAACTAGGGGGAAAAATAGGGGTGTTAGTAGAACTGGACCTGCCCTCTGTGGGTGGGGGAACTGAAGCAGGGGTCCCATGTCCACAGAGGGGCAATTGTCTGAGTCAGAGGAGAAACATTAAGGCTGAGAGTGAAAGAGCTGATCTGTGGCAGCCTAAATGGAATGAGAATCAGACGGTTCTTATCGCACCTGTACATACCATGGACAGGAACGCTGGTCCCCTGGAAGGCGCAGCGGCTTGGGGCTGGAGTTTGGGGGCTGTGGAGCAATCCCAGGGTGAAGACTGCTGCTCACTGTGGAGAGACGGATTGAGGGGATGTGAGGGAGGAGACTGTGGTGGGAAATGCCAGTGGAGGAAAGCCAGGTAGCCACGGAAGCAAGGCGATACTGCTGAGTCACGTGGAAGGGGTGGAGCCATCACCATAGCCTCTCTCTCCCCACATGCCAGCATCTGCAGCTGAACAATAGACAGGCTGGCCCATCAAACGCCTGATGCACTGAACTACAGAGTAAGACCCCATCCAGGGTGATTCTTTAAGTGACTGATGCATCAAACTACACAGTAAGACCCCACCCAGGGTGCCCCTTGAAGTGCCTGATGCGCTCATCTACAGAGTAGGATCCCAGCCAGCAGAGCCCCTCTGTGTGCCTGACATGCTGAACCACAGAGAAGGATCCCAAGAAAGGAGCCCTCTAAGTGCCTGAATAGGCGGAGCTACAGAGAAACACTGGCCAAAGAGGCTTTCTGATCGCCAGGTACAAGAGGCTCAGAAAAAGACTCTGATAGGGCCATAACTCCTGCAGCAGAGGCAGTTCATGTCCCTGCACACTTGGTGCTGCCAGGGTTCCCGTAAGCCAAGCAGCTGCACCACCTTCATGCTCAACTCTTACTGGGGCAGAGCTGACACAGGCAAAAAAGTCTTGCATCTATGCATGCAGAGTCACTTTGGTCATATCCAACTCTTTGCAACCCTGTAGACTGTGGCCTGCTAGGCTTCTCTGTCAGGGAGGGGGGTTCTTCAGGTAAGAATACTGCAGTGTACTGGCCAATACTGCTTGCCACACCCTTCCAGAGAACTATATTTCCTGCTGCCCTAGCTGCCAACCCCCTGAGTACTTAGAGCTGCCAGAACCCCTGTGACCCAAGCAGCTGCACCACCTCCACACCTGGCCCTCACAGGAGCAAACCCAGGTCCTCCAGGGCAACCTCAGGAGCAAACCCCAGTGGACATGCAGAGGTGGAAATAAAACCAGAATTGAAACCTAGGAGCAGTGTGGCTAAGGAAGAAGACCCAAGACCTTCCTAGCAGCTGTACAACCTGCAGGTTAAATCCACATGATCAGCTAGGCAGACTGTGTCTATGGAATATATAAAAGATCAGTGAGAGCTCCCGCAAGAGAAAACTCACTAATTCTGACAGCTGTGGATTTTGGAGGCAAGAACACACAGGAGTAGGACCAGATTAGAATCTGAGCAGCCCCCGCAGCAGGTCCAGAGATCAGCCCAGAGTTGGAGGGCATGCTAGGGGGGTGAGGTGGACTGTGACTCCCAGGGTGGGAAAGGACTCTGACAGCAGTGACTCAAGAAAAGCATTTATTATCCTTATGTTTTGACTTGCTTTGTAGATTCTTTTGGATTTTTCCCTCCTCTGTTGTAGTTGTCGATTTTATTGGCGCCATGAAATCTAATTAAGCTTTTGAGCTTTTCTTTTTTCTCAGTCACATTTTTTATTGCTTTTATAAACCTCTGCCTCTACATTGGGCATTTGCAGTTTTGTGAAGTTTTCCTTTTTTTCCTCTTTTTTTAATTTTAATTTGTTTAAACCTGCTATTATTTTTTTCTATATTTATTCTTTGTTTGCTTTTCCTACTGGTCTTTTCCCCTTACAGTTAATCTCTAATGTATATAAATCTTTATCTACCTCTATTTAAATTTGCATATCTTTTTTTCTTTCCTTTCCTCTCAACCATTTGTTAGTTTTACTTTTATCGCTTTATTCCCCAATTCACATCCTGATTTAGTATTGTTTTCCAGTTTGTGCTTTAGTTAGTCTTCTTCTGGGAGATAAAATTTTTGGTTTCCTTTGTTTGCTGGCTCAATCTATTGTACTTTATTTTTGTTGTACTGTTTTGATTTTGCTTACGGGTGTTTATGTATATGTGTATATTCAGTCACACTTTTTACTGTTGTTATAAACCTCTGCCTCTATGTTGGGCTTTTGCAGTTCTGCGGAGTTTTCCTTTGTTCCCCTTTTTTTCTTTCTTATTCCTTTTTTTTTTTCCATTTTTTTAATTTTAATTTTTTAAACACCTGTTATATTTTTTCTACATTTATTCCTTCATTTGCCTTCCTTACTACTCTTTTCCCCTTGCAGTTAATTGTTAATGTATATAAATCTTCTTCATCTACCTCTATTTAACTTTGCTTATGTGTTCTCTCTTTCTTTACTTTCCTCTCAACCTACTTGCTAGTTAGTTTTCATTGCTTTAATCCCCACTTGGCACCTTGGCTTAGTTTTGTTTTCCACTTTCTGCCTTAGTTCCTTTTGTTCTTAACTGAGAAGTATAATTTTTGACTTACTTTGCTTGCTGGGTCAATCTACTATACTTTATTTTTGTTGGACTGTTTTCATTTTGCTTATGGGTGTATATGTATATGTGTATATTTCATTATTTTAATTATTATTTGCCTGATTTTGTAACTGCCATTTGTCTGGGGTTTATATTTGGTTTCTCATTTTTGGATATTTGTTTTAATCTTACTTAATGCCATAACAAACCTTCTGGAATCTTCGTTCCTGACCATAGATCAAGCCCTGAGCCTTTGGAGTGGGAGCACTGACTCCAAGACTCTAGACTACCAGAGAACTAACCCTGCTGCTGCTGCTAAGTTGCTTCAGTCGTGTCCAACTCTGTGCGACCCCATAGATGGCAGCCCACCAGGCTCCCCCATCCCTGGGATTCTCCAGGAAGAACACTGGAGTGGGTTGTCATTGCCTTCTCCAATGCATGAAAGTGAAAAGTGAAAGTGAAGTTGCTCAGTCGTGTCCGACTCTTAGTGAGCCCATGGACTGCAGCCTACCAGGGTCCTCCATCCGTGGGATTTTCCAGGTAAGAGTACTGGACTGGGGTGCCATTAAAGGAAACCACTTGACTACAAGAACTGGCATCACCCAACCACCAGTAGCCCCCTGTGCAGGACACCTCATCTAAACAACAACAAAAATACAAACCTAATCGTCAGCAGACAGGATCACCACCTCACTCAGCCTTGCCCATCAGAAGAAAAGCAAAGAAACAAAAACACAGCACAAATCTTACCCTTTGTGAAGCTTACACAAACCACTGGACCAATCTTAGGAAGGCAGAAATCAAAAGGAAAAAAGAATTCAACTTTGAAGCCTGGGAAAAGGAGACCTCAAACACAATACATTAAAAAAATGATAGTGAAAAGGCAGAGAAATACTACACAACTGAAGGAACACACCAGAAACACAGAAGTTCTAATAAATGAAGAGAAAGTAGCCACCTGAAAAATAATTTATAATAATGATAGTAAACATGATCAAAAACATTGAAAACAAAATGGAGAAAATGCAAGAATCAATTAACAAAGACAGAGAAGAATTAAAGAATAAACATGCAGAGACAACACAATTACTGAAATTAAAAATACTTGAGAAAGAATCAAGAGCAGAATATCTAAAGCAGAAGAACAAATCAGTGAGCTGAAAGATAAAATAGTGGAAACAACTTCTGAAGAGCAGAATAAAGTAAAAAGAATGAAAAGAACCAAGGATAGTCTCAGAGACCTCTGGACAATATCAAACCACAAATATTTGAATTATAGGGGTCCTAGAGAAGAAGAGAAAAAGAAAGGCTATGAGAAAATATTTGAAGAGATTATAGTTGAAAATTTCCCCAAGATGGAAAAGGAAATAGTCAATCAAGTCCAAGAGGCACAAAGAGTCCCATACAGGATAAACCCAAAGAGAAACACTCCAAAACACATACTGATTAAACTAACAAAGACTAAAAACAAAGAAAGAATATTAAAAACAGCAAGGGAGACGCAACAAGTAACATACAAGGGAAAGTCCATACTCTTTGACAGCTGAACTTTCAGCAGAAACTCTGCAGGCCAAAAGGGAATGGCAGGATATATTTAAAGTACTGAAAGGGAAAAAAATCTACAACCAAGATTACTGTAACCAGCAAGGATCTCATTCAAAATTGATGGAGAATTCAAAACTTTTCAGATGAACAAAAGTTAAGAAAATTCAGTACCACCAAACCAGCTTTACAATAAATGTTAGAGGGTTTTATATAGTTGAGAAATATGAGAAGAAAAAAAGATCTACAAAATCAACGCCAAATAATTAAGAAAATGACAATCATATCAGATCAGTCACTCAGTTGTGTCCGACTCTTTGTGACCTCATGAATCACAGCACGCCAGGCCTCCCTGTCCAACACCAACTCCTGGAGTTCACTGAGACTCACGTCCATTGAGTCAGTGATGCCATCCAGCCATCTCATCCTCTGTCATCCCCTTCTCCTCCTGCCCCCAATCCCTCCCAGCATCACAGTCTTTTCCAATGAGTCAACTCTTCAAATGAGGTGGCCAAAGTACTGGAGTTTCAGCTTTAGCATCATTCCTTCCAAAGAAATCCCAGGGATGATCTCCTTCAGAATGGACTAGGTTGGATCTCCTTGCAGTCCAAGGGACTCTCAAAAGTCTTCTCCAACACCACAGTTCAAAAGCATCAATTCTTCAGCGCTCAGCCTTCTTCACAGTCCAACTCTCACATCCATACATGACCACAGGAAAAACAATAGCCTTGACTTGATGGACCTTTGTTGGCAAAGTAATGTCTCTGCTTTTGAATATGCTATCTAGGTTGGTCATAACTTTCCTTTCAAGGAGTAAGCGTCTTTTAATTTCATGGCTGCAGTCACCATCTGCAGTGATTTTGGAGCCCCCCAAAATAAAGTCTGACACTGTTTCCACTGTTTCCCCATCTATTTCCCATGAAGTGATGGGATGGGATGCCATGATCTTCGTTTTCTGAATGTTGAGCTTTAAGCCAACTTTTTCACTCTCCACTTTCACTTTCATCAAGAGGCTTTTAGTTCCTCTTCACTTTCTGCCATAAGGGTGGTATCATCTGCATATCTGAGGTTATTGATATTTCTCCCGGAAATCTTGATTCCAGCTTGTGTTTCTTCCAGTCCAGCATTTCTCATGATGTACTCTGTATATAAGTTAAATAAGCAGGGTGACAATATACAGCCTTGATGAACTCCTTTTCCTATTGAGAACCAGTCTGTTGTTCCATGTCCAGTTCTAACTGTTGCTTCCTGACCTACATACAGATTTCTCAAGAGGCAGGTCAGGTGGTCTGATATTCCCATCTCTTTCAGAATTTCCCACAGTTTATTGTGATCCACACAGTCAAAGGCTTTGGCATAGTCAATAAAGCAGAAATGGATGTCTTTCTGGAACTCTCTTGCTTTTTCGATGATCCAGCAGAAGTTGGCAATTTGATCTCTGGTTCCTCTGCCTTTTCTAAAACCAGCTTGAACATCTGGAAGTTCACGGTTCACATATTGTTGAAGCCTGGCTTGGAGAATTTTGAGCGTTACTTTACTAGCGTGTGAGATGAGCGCAATTGTGCGGTAGTTTGAGCACTCTTTGGCATTGCCTTTCTTTGGGATTGGAATGAAAACAGCTTTTCCAGTCCTGTGGCCACTGCTGAATTTTCCAACTTTGCTGGCATATTGAGTGCAGCACTTTCACAGCATCATCTTTCAGGATTTCGAATAGCTCAACTGGAATCCCATCACCTCCACTAGCTTTCTTCATAGTGATGCTTTCTAAGGCCCACTTGACCACATTCCAGCATGTCTGGCTCTAGGTCAGTGATCACACCATCGTGATTATCTGGGTCGAGAAGCTCTTTTTTGTACAGTTCTTCTGTGTATTCTTGCCGTCTCTTCTTAATATCTTCTGCTTCTGTTAGGTCCATACCATTTCTGTCCTTGATCGAGCCCATCTTTGCATGAAATTTTCCTTTGGTATCTCTGATTTTCTTGAAGAGATCTCTAGTCTTTCCCATTAGCATATATATCAATAATTACCTTAAATGTAAATGGATTACATGCTTCAACAAAAAGACACAGACTAGCTGAATGGATACAAAAATAAGACCCATACATATGCTGTCTACAAGAAACCCACTTCAGACCTCAAGACACATATAGACTGAAAGTGAGAGGATGGAAAAATATATTCCATGCAAATGGGAATCAAAAGAAAGCCAGATGAGCAATCCTCATATCAGACAAAATAAACCTTAAAGAATATTACAAGAGATAAGGAAGGACACTCCATAATGATCACGGGATTAATCCAAGAGGAAGACATAACAATTGTAAATATCGATGCACCCAACCTAGGAGCATCTCAATACATAAGTAACAAACAGTAACACACATAAAAGGAGAAATTGACAGTAACAAAATAATGTAGGAGACTTCAACACCCTACTCACACCAATGGACAGATCATCAAATCATAAAATTAAAAAAGAAATACAAGTCTTAAATGATATGTTAGATGAGATGAATCTCCCTGATATCTTCAGGACATTCCATTCAAATGCAGAAGAATTCTCCTTCTTCTCAAGTGCACATGGAACATTCTCCAGGACAGACCATATCTTGGGTCACAAATTAACCTCAGTAAATTTAAGAAAATTGAAATGGGATCAAGCATCTTCTCCAACCACAATGCTATGAGACTAGATGTCAATTACAAGAAAAAAAAAAAAAAACTGCAAGAAACACAAACACATGGAGATTAAACAACATGTTTCTAAATGACCAACAGGTTACTGAAGAAGTTAAAACAGAAATAAAACAATTTCTAGAAACAAATGACAATGAAAACATTACAACTCAAAACCTATGGGATGAAGCAAAAGCAGTTCTAAGAGGGAACTTGGTAGCAATACAATCCTACCTCAACAAACAAGAAAAACTTTGAATAGACAACCTAACTTTACACCTAAAACAACTAGGAAAAGAAGAACAACAAAACCCCAAAATTAGTAGAAGGAAAGAAATCATAAAGATCCAAGCAGAAATAAATGAAAAAGAAATGAAAGAAACAATAGTAAAGATTAATAAAACTAAAAGCTGGTTCTTTGAGAAGATAAAATTGACAAGTGTTAGCCAGACTCATCACAGAAAAAAGGGAGAAGAATCAAATCAACAAAATTAGAAATGAAAATGGAGAGATTACAACAGACAATGCAGAAATACAAAGGATTATTAGAGACTATAATGCACAACTATATGGCAATAAAATGGATAACCTGCAGGAAATGGACAGATTCTTAGAAAAGTTCAATCTTCCAAGACTGAGCCAGAAGGAAATAGAAATTATGAACAACACAATTACAAGCCCTGAAATTGAAGCTGTGATCAAAACTATCCCCAAAAAACAAAAGCCCTGGACCAGATGGCTTCACAGAATTCTATCAAACACTTAGAGAAGAGTTAATGACCATCCTTCTAAAACTCTTTCAAAAAATTGCAGAGGAAAACACACTTCCAAACTCATTCTATGAGGCCACCACCACCCTGATACCAAAACCAGACAAAGACAACGCATACACAAAACTGCAGGCCAATATCACTGATGAACATAGAAGCAAAAATCCTCAACAAAATTTTAGCAATCATAATTCAGCAGCACATCAAAAAGCTCATACACCCTGGTACGTTGGGTTTACTCCAGGAATGCAAGGATTCTTCAATATATGCAAATCAAACAATGTGATACACTAGAACATGGAAGCAACCTAGATGTCCATCGACAGATGAATGGATAAAGAAGCAGTGGTACATTACACAATGGAATATTTCTCAGCCATAAAAACTAATGCATTTGAGTCAGTTCTGATGAGGTGGATGAAGCTATAACCTATTATACAGAGTGAAGTGAGTCAGAAAGAGAAAGATAAATATCCTATTCTAAAGCATATATATGGAATCTAGAAAAATAGTACTGGAGAATTTAGTTACAGGGCAGCAATGGAGAAACAGACATATTGCAGTGAATATGGAAAAAAAAAAGAAACAGACATAAAAAATAGACTTATAGACATGGAGAGAGGGGAGGAAAGGGGGAGATGTATGGAAAGAGTAACATGGAAACTTATATTACCATATGTAAAATAGATAACCAGTGGGAATTTGCTGTATGGCTCAGGAATCCAAACCGGGGCTCTGTATCAATCTAGAGGTGTTGGATGGGGCAGGAGACAGGAGGGGAGGTTCAGAAGGGTGGGGATATATGCATACCTAAGGTTGATTCATGTTGAGGTTTGAGAGAAAACAACAAAGTTCTGTAAAGCAATTATCCTTCAATAAAAAAAAATTAAAAAATGCTTCCCCCAAGGTGGGGAAATAAAGCAGACATTGCTTTGCCAACAAAGGTCCATCTAATCAAAGCTATGGTTTTTCCAGTAGTCATGTATGGATGTGAGTGTTGGATTATAAAGAAAGCTGAGCACCAAAGTATTGATGCTTTTGAACTGCGGTGTTAGAGAAGACTTTTGAGAGTCCCTTGGACTGCAAGGAGATCCATCCAGTCCATCCTAAAGGAAATCAGTCCTGAATATTCATTGGAAGGACTGATGCTGAAGCTGAAACTCCAATACCTCGGTCACCAGATGCGAAGAAGTGACTCATTGGAAAAGACCCTGATGCTGGGCAAGATGGAAGGCAGGAGGAGAAGAGGAGGAGAGGGGATGAGATGGCTGGATGACATCACTGACTTGATGGACATGAGTTTGAGCAAGCTCTGGGAAGTGGTGATGGACAGGGAAGACTGGTGTGCTGCAGTCCATGGGGTAGCAAAGAGTCAGAGATGAAGCAACTGAACTGATGCTTCAAAAAATGAACAAACAAAAAATAACCAGCCTTAAAAAAAAAAAAAATTGGAGGGAACTAGGCACCAATACCTGTTTGATATTTGCCATTAGCAAGAAATAAACTTCTATCACATTTAAAGTTTATAAACCCTAGGATCCCAGGGTTGATTTGTTATGGCTGTTGTTATCTCACTGCTTTGACTATTTCCATACTCTGAACACCTTGTTAGTAGTGGGTTCACATCCCTAGGCACATTCTAGCCCCTTCTTTTTTTTCAGGGCTCAACATGAAGCCCTTTTGCTGAATCTGTTATTTGCTTCAAAGTAATGTATGTGAGGGTCTTATTTTTACCTATGCAAAATAGGCACTAAGTCTCCCTCATTTCAGCTGAAAAAGAATGGTTTTTTTTGTTTCCTGAGCTCAAGAAACTCAAATAGGAGCTCTGTATCAACCTAGAGGGATGGGATGGGGAGGTACATGGGAGGAAGTTTCAAAAGGGAGCGGGTATATGTATACCTTCGGCTGATTCATGCTGTGGTTTGACAGAAAACAACAAAATTATGTAAAGCAATTATCCTTCAATTAAAAAATAAATAAATTTTTTAAAAAAGGAATGGGCTATGTGACAAAGCTGCCAGGAGCTCCCCCTGACATGGAATAAAAGGAGGCTTGATCCTTCCAATTCATTCATACTTCATTCACAAATAGAAACTGATCACCTGCTGCTGCTGCTGCTGCTGCTAAGTCGCTTCAGTCGTGTCTGACTCTGTGCGACCCCATAGACAGCAGCCCACCAGGCTCCCCTGTCCCTGGGATTCTCCAGGCAAGAACACTGGAGTGGGTTGCCATTTCCATCTCCAATGCATGAAAGTGAAAAGTGAACGTGAAGTCGCTCAGTCGTGTCCTACTCTTAGTGACCCCATGGACTGCAGCCCACCGGGCTCCTCCACCCATGGGATTTTCCAGGCAAGAGTACTGGAGTGGGATGCCATTGCCTTCTCCTACTGTATGCCAAATATTGCACTATGCTCTAATCTCAAAAACTGGGTAAGACATGGTTCTTCCTCCAAGAGCCTACCACATGGTGCTTACAGGGAAGTACTGTGAATCCTCTGGTCAGAATGACTTTTTGTTTTGACTTTTGACATATTCAGAATGATCTGGGTAAAATTATGTAGCTTCATTGTGCCTTTGTTTTCTTGAAAAGGGAAAACATGATAATACAAATGTTAAAGGGCTATCATGATAAATCATTAAGATTTTTGTTGAGCTCTTGGAATAGTTCTTAGGAACTTGCTGGAGATCAACAAATGTTATATCCTTATTAAATGTTGAGAGCAAGGTACAAGCAGGACAAAATCATATAACGCAGTGCACCTCAAACACTAGGATAGATATGAATCACTTGAGACTCTACTAAAATTCAGATTTTTATTCAGAAATATGCATTTCTAACAAGCCCAGGTGATGCTAACGTCTCTGGTACAAGGACCACATTTTTGTATAGCAAAGTCTAGAGTAATGTTATCTAATAGAACAACATTTCTATTTCTATGATGAAATGTGCTATATATACTCTTTCTAATACGCAGCTACTAACCATTTGTGGTAATTAAAATGTGGCTAGCACAAGGGAAAAACTGAATCTTTAATTTTGTACTTATTGTTAATAAATGCAAATTTAATTGGAACTATAAAGCTAAAGATTAATGTATTCAACATCAGAGGTCTAGACTAGCTGTTCTTAAGACTGGCTGCATGTTCAAGCAAGGATCAGTAGCTAAGAATAATATTATGATTGGATTATGTAATTATTGGCATAGTGAAATTAGCTTCAGAAATTTGAAATTATCTTGAAGATTACTAAGAGAACTGTTGCTCTTTAGAGGTTTCATTTACCCTAATGTTGGTCAAACAGTGGACCAGATTGGCCCCCTGTATTCTTTGACAAGCTGTATTAGTTATGAGGAATGCTTCCAGCTGGAAGGAATTGAAAGTGCAAATTACTGTGGCTTAGTAAGATGCCCCTTCTCAAATAACAGGTTTTCAGGAGAAGGTAGTGCTGATGGATGGTGAACAGTAACCTCAGAGGTGCAGATGCTAGGTTTCTCCTCCAAAGCTTTTAGCCTATTGGCTTTTGTTTCAAGCTTGTAGTCTCATGGCCCACAATCCCTAAATCAGGTTCAGGCATCCATATTCAAGGCAAGAGTGAGGGGTCCAGTCAACGTGCACATATACATGCTATTGCCTAGGGTAGTTGAAAAAATTAATATTTAGCTGGATGAATTGCTGTTCTACAAATAAAGGAAGCTCTAAATTTTGGTAGCAAGTAAGATGGGGTTGATAATCGTTGGGCAACCAACAGTGTCTGTCACATATATCAAATTACGATTCATATGGGAACACAAATAAATATATTTTTTTCAAATAAGCCAGACTCAGTAAGATATATCAATTATCCTTATGCAATATGAATTTAAAATAGAAACTGATTAGGGAAATAGCTATGAAATGAAAGAATTAATAGTAAATGCTGAAACCACTTGAATAATATATAAATGAAGTGATGGTTATTACTTTGAATACAAGTGTTAAAATATTTTGTAAAAGGCCTCAAAATGTCAAATGATTATCAGTGTTAATAGAATGGGGGAAAACAATTACAGATCCAAATGATAAATACGAGGAGACTAGTAAATTCATAGAGAGGAAAAATGTATTTCATTTTTCTATTAAGGTGAGAAATATAGCTTAAATGTTTAAGCAATTATTTTAAAGGAAGAAAAGTAAATGCAAATAGAATTTTAAAAACAGGCTATATGCCTTCTAAATCACTGCAGGAGTTGAGGGACTCAGATCAAATTTCAAAGAAAAGGATGAGGTTTTTTAAAAAAACAAAGAGGAAAAAAGTCAAGGAAGCATTAAGCCAAAAGCTCGACATAAAATTACAATACATCAAGCCTATCTTTTATAACAATAAATATAATAGGAAAATAGCCCATGAAAAGGGACTTCCCTGGTAGCTCAGCTGGTGAAGAATCCACCTGCAATGCAGGAGACCAGCTTTCAATCCCTGGGTTGGGAAGATCCCTGCAGGATGGCATGGCAACTCTAGTATTCTTGCTTGGAGAATCCCATGGCCAGAGGAGTCTGGCGGGCTACCTCCATGGGGTTGCTAAGAGTCAGACACGACTGAGCGACTAAGCACAGCACAGCCAATGAAAAAACTATTCAGTTGGACTCAAAAAGACAATATTATTGTATGTTTTATATCATAACTATACCACACAAAGATGTAAATATACAGACAGCAAAAGAATAAGCAAAGAAATACTGGGCAAATGTACACACAAAATAAAAAATAATACTAATAAAGTTATAGTTTTAATATACAATGTGTAATATTATATACAATACAAATATATTATTTGTACATATATATATATACACATGTATAAATGCATGCTACATATAAAAAGTAACAACTAGTATGAAGCTATTTTATAATGACTCTGAAATGACTATGCAAAAATCAATAGTCCTAAAATTTTATGCATTATTTGACATAACACTGAAATATAGGTTACAAAATTACTGAAATTGTAAGAAAAATTTAGCAAAAACATTAGTGAAATTGTTTTATCATTTCTGTTCTCAGTTTTTAATAAACTAAGTAGATAAAACATCAGCTATATAAGGGAGTCCTGAATATTTTAATTGATGGCTTTAGTAGATATGCATCCTGGAAACAAGATACATCTTGGAATATATGAAGCATGAATTTAAATTAGTCATATTTATGGACATATAAAACAACAATAGTATTAGAAAAATTAAAAATAGACCAACCTTATAAGAATAAAATAAAAATAATAAAAAATAAGAAGTCTTCTAATTATTGGAAAATTAAATATTTTTCTTGAGAAAACTAGAATCAAAGATGAACACAAAATGGCAATTGTGGAATATATAGAAAAAACGTAATTTTAAAACATATATATATATATATATATATATATATATATATATATATGTCAAGCTTACAAGAGAATGTAGCATCCCTTCAGAGGAAAAATGTTGAGTCAAACATACTTTAATTACACGACAAAAAAAGAAAAAGTACATTCAGCACTCAACTAAAAAGGCAGAAAATAAAGTTTAGAATACATTTAGACTGTACGATGAAGCAAAATTGTGAGCAAAAGAAAAAGTTAAAAATTAGAACATGAAAAATTATAAGCTATATATGCAATGAAGACCCAAGATGATAAAACATATTTCCTTTTATTTAAATTAATTTTTATTGGAGTACAGTTGCTCTACAATATTGTGTTAGCAGTCTACTGCACAGCAAAGTGTATCAGTTATATATATACATACATCCCCTTTTTATGGGTTTCCTTTCCATTTAGAGTTCCCTATGCTATGCAGTCGGAGAAGGCAATGGCACCCCACCCCACTACTCTTGCCTGGAAAATCCCATGGATGGAGGAGCCTGGTGGGCTGCAGTCCATGGGGTCGATAAGAGTCAGACACGACTGAGCGACTTCACTTTCACTTCTCACTTTCATGCATTGGAGAAGGAAATGGCAACCCACTCCAGTGTTCTTGCCTGGAGAATCCCAGGGATAGGGGAGCCTGGTGGGCTACCGTCTATGGGGTTGCACAGAGTAGGACACGACTGAAGAGACTAAGCAGCAGCAGCAGCATGCTATACAGTAGGTTCTCAGTAGGTATTTTGGAGACAGCAATGGCACCTGACCCCAGTACTCTTGCCTGGAGAATCCTAGGGACGGGGGAGCCTGGTAGGCTGTAGTCCATGGGGTCGCTAAGAGTCAGACAGGATTGAGCGGCTTCACTTTGTCTTTTCACTTTCATGCATTGGAGAACGAAATGGCAACCCACTCCAGTGTTCTTGCCTGGAGAATCCCAGGGATGGGGGAGCCTGGTGGGCTGTAGTCTATGCGGTCGCACAGAGTTGGACACGACTGACGTGACTTAGTAGCAGCAGCAGCAGGATTAGTTATTTATTTTATGCATACTAGCAATAGTGTATATACATTGTATATACTCTATCTCCTTCCTTTTCCCCTCTTATTGGAAGAAAATACATTAAAGTATTCAATTTGGTGAGATGTCACTCCTTGTTTATATAAGTTGGAGAGGTTTTTATGAAATTGTGAACATCCCATGATATTTTACAAAGCAGTTCTCTGCTAATTCTCACACACTTCCAAATAAAGCACGCAGTCAGGTCAAACTTAAGGAAATCCTAAATCTTTCTCTCGTGGAAGATGTATTCCTGCAGCTCGCACCTGCTCTGGCTCTCATTGCGCCTGCGGTGCGCATCCAGGACCTCTGCAGGTCTGTCCCAAGCAGACCCTGATTGTTGCCTCTGCTCCCACTTGGGACACCGACATTAAGAAATATCTCTGTTCTGAGCAACCCCTGTCATTACTTAGTGATGAATATGCCAAAGGGGAATCTTTTAAACCAACCTGGCCTTATGAATCTCTCTTTGTAAACTGATAAAGAACTCCCTTCACGGATTTTGAACAGCATATTTTTTATTTAGTTCCTTAGACTCTCTTGCCATCTTGCAAATGAATTTTAGCAAACAACAAGAATGGCTAATTGGTGATACTGAGGAAATGGCACTCCCTCAAAGCGATTACTTGAAGGAAATGGAAATCTTTGCATGCTTTTGTGATTCCTGTTTAACATATGCCAGGGAAGTTATCTGATGTATGTCAACTACTAAACAATCATTAGGGATGCCCCCTAGCAAGGTAAAGCCACAGAGAGCATCAGGGTATTAGAATTCTGACAGAGTATTCAGTGTGATTTCTGAATGTAGAATGGTCTACAAAGCACTTGCCCTTCAAAAAGCTATTAATATGTAATCTCCTTATGTTCTGTATCAATGGGTTCATACAATACTGACCAGGGGTCTTGGCTTTCTGTAATCATAGAAATTGACTATAGGCCAGCCAAGAAATTCCAGCAAGTCTTTACTGGGTCTCCTGCTGCAGCAAGGGAGTGAAGAAAAAACAACAGGTTCCCTTGCTCACTCCCCTGGGGGGTGGGGGCAAGCCCTTCCTTATATGAGGTGAGGGTGGGGGTATGTCCAGGGCTTGGGCCAGAGGCGTGGCTCTGGTGGTATTGGGGTGAAGGGGATATGTACAGTACCCTGCTTTTGTTCCCAACACCCAGGTTTTGCACCAGTCTCTTCACAAGTGGGAGAAGGCAATGGCAACCCACTCCAGGACTCTTGCCTGGAAAATCCCATGGATGGAGGAGCCTAGTGGGCTGCAGTCCATGGGGTCCCTAGGAGTTGGGCACGTGACTGAGCGACTTCACTTTGACTTTTCACTTTCATGCATTGGAGAAGGAAATGGCAACCCACTCTAGTGTTCTTGCCTGGAGAATCTCAGGGATGGGGGAGCCTGGTGGGCTGCCGTCTCTGGGGTAGCACAGAGTTGGACATGACTGAAACGACTTAGCAGCAGCAGCAGCAGCAGCTTCATAAGTGACAGTTGAATGTTTTGGTCTTTGGTATTTTTTTGTCCAGAATTTGCCCCAACTGCACATGCATGCAGCTATTTTTAGTCCCATATAGTTTCCGCTTAAGGAGAGGTTTGTCCAGGCGCAAGCATCGCAGCAAAGGCTCCCAAGTCCCAGCCTGTCTCACATGTTGAAACAAAGAAGTCCATTCTTCAATTCTAAGCCTCCTGTCCCTATCAGGTAGGTGTTCTTTACCTAGAACGCACTGTAACCTTGTGCCCAAATGATAGCCCTATCACACGCTGGGTTGATCTTTTTATGTATCCTTGGAAAAGCCACATTTTCCATCTGTGTGATATTGTCTCTGTTAGTAATCAAGGTTAATAATTGTTGTCAGCACATGTACATTAATTCCTTTATTGTGATGTGATGTGCAGGCAAATTCAACTCTTTGAGACTGCTGCTGCTGCTGCTGCTAAGTCGCTTCAGTTGTGTCCGACTCTGTGCGACTGCATAGACGGCCTCCTACCAGGCTCCCCCATCCCTGGGATTCTCCAGGCAAGAGCACTGGAGTGGGTTGCCATTTCCTTCTCCAATGCATGAAAGTGGAAAGTGAAAGTGAAGTTGCTCAGTCGTGTCTGACTCAGCAACCCCATGGACTGCAGCCTACCAGGCTCCTCCGTCCATGGGATTTTCCAGGCAAGAGTACTGGAGTGGGGTGCCATTGCCTTCTCCTCTTTGAGACTAGTATACTGCAAAGCTGTGTTCTACAGACAAGCACTTCTATTAATTATTAAACATATTTACAGTAAAGTCTAATATGAAACAAAATGATGATTTTATTCACGTTCTTGAGCTTAATTTTTGTAAGGGATGTGGGGTTTACCACAATGGAGGAGAAAACACAGTAACTGAAGTTAGAAATCTGACTTTCGTCTCGATTTCACCAATTATCTCTGTGAACTTCTACAAATTATTAATTTATCTGGGCTTCATTTTCTTTATATATAGTATCAGGGTAATACACCTAACTTTTCTATATATTACTTTTGTATGTTAGGTTCTTTAAACTCTAATAAGATGCTTAAAATTTTAGATACTATTTTTATTCTTGTTGCTTTAAAAAAAAATATTGAAGTTGTTGTTTAGTCTCTAAGTTGTGTCTGACTCTGCAACCCCTTGGACTGCAGCATGCCAGGCCTCTATTGAAGTATAGTTTACTTAGTAATACAATGTTGTGTAATTTCTTCTGTACAGAAAGTGACTCAGTTATACTTGCATATGTACATATACATAATTTTCCATAGTCTTTTTCACTATGCTTCATCACAGAATACTGAATATAGTTCCCTGTGTTTTTAATGGCAATCACTATAGGAATGGTTGATAGTAGAACAATGGCATTAAATATTTTGTTTTGTTAAAATACAATATGTCATTAAAAAACAGCCTGTTCTGAACAGTGTATAACACTGAGGTTAATTTTATTTTAATGCCAGTGTCTTAACATTTTTGAAGTTTTTACCTATAGATTGAGTCTGACCAGTCTGCAGGAAAGCTTTCCAGACTTGAGAAATGGAAAGCAGTAACACTGTGGTCAGGAGCCATCATTCACCCTTAGTTTCTGGCTCTTTTCTCACCTGGGCTAGAATGCTGGCCTTTGTGTGGAGCAGGTAGAGGAAGTTAAATAAGGGTAAAGTGAGTGCCCTTGGTAATGATCTGAATTGAATATTCCTTGAAATTTACAAAGAGCAGGTGGAGCCCAGTAGCAAGTAAGATTCTCTGGAGAGTGAACTGTGAGTCATTTGCAGGTTAACTGAAAGTGTTTATCAAGCAGTGTCAGCTACAAATTGGCACTTGCCATCCAAAATCACTGCAGATGGTAAGTAACTGCAGCCATGAAATTAAAAGACGCTTACTCCTTGGAAGAAAAGTTATGACCAACCTGGATAGCATATTCAAAAGCAGAGACATTACTTTGCCAACAAAGGTCCGTCTAGTCAAGGCTATGGTTTTTCCAGTGGTCATGTATGGATGTGAGAGTTGGACTGTGAAGAAGGCTGAGTGCTGAAGAATTGATGCTTTTGAACTGTGGTGTTGGAGAAGACTCTTGAGAGTCCCTTGGACTGCAAGGAGATCCAACCAGTCCATTCTAAAGGAGATCAGCCCTGGGTGTTCTTTGGAAGGAATGATGCGAAAGCTGAAACTCCAGTACTTTGGCCACCTCATGCGCAGAGTTGACTCATTGGAAAAGACTCTGATGCTTGGAGGGATTGGGGGCAGGAGGAGAAGGGGACGACAGAGGATGAGATGGCTGGATGGCATCACTGACTTGATGGACGTGAGTCTGAGTGAACTCCGGGAGTTGGTGATGGACAGGGAGGCCTGGCGTGCTGCGATTCATGGGGTCGCAAAGAGTCGGACACAACTGAGCGACTGAACTGATAGGCACTTGCCATCTGCCTCTACAAGGATTAAGTCAGGTACTACTGTGGCTGCTGACCTTTAACATCCCCTGAAAGGAGTTCAGGGTGGAGGACAGAAATGAGGCACCCCAGGTGCTCTAGGAAAAACTGGTAGAGCAGTTCTTCAGATAGATATTTTCAGGAGCTGATTTTATGAGCCTAATTCTTACATCTCCCCTTATCTGGAAAAGCACTAAAATCATTCATGGTGATGTCTGCTCCTCATGACTAACAGTAAGCCTTACCACAAGACCAGCAGAAACCATCTTCAAAAAATATGTGCTTGATTGCATATACCTCCCACCCCTTACCAAAATCACATATATGTACTGACCTACCCCCAACTTCTTTGGAACAGTTCCTCAGAGTTATCTGAAAGGCTATCTCATGGGCTATTGTCCTCATTTTGCCTCAAATAAAGCTTAACTTGCAGATCTCATGTTGTGCATTTTTAAAGTCAGCAGTAGTGTCCTTAGGAGGGCTTCCCTGGTGGCTCAGATGGTAAAGAATCTGCCTGCAATGCAGCAGACCTGGGTTCGGTCCCTGGGTTGGGAAGAACCCTTGGAGAAGGGAATAGCTACCGACTCTAGTATTCTTATCTGGGGAATTCCACAGACAGAGGAGCTTGGCCGGCTACAGTCTATGGGGGTCCCAAAAAGTCAGACACAACTGAGAAACTAAACTTTCACATTCATTGTCCTTAGGACCAATCCCTCTGGAGAAGGGAAATGCAGCAGCAGAGGAGAAGACGGGGTTCAGCCTCAGTAGTAGTCTGAGAACCCAGAGACCTCTTAGATCTTCTAAAATTGCTAAGAATTGGGCAGAGGTGGCCTGCTTTTTAATGCGAAGATGGCTCCAGCATTGTCTGTGGCCGTTTCTGAGAACAGCGTGCATCAGCTGAGCAGTCTTGAAAGGGCATGGGCAGAGTGCCTGAGGAACTATGCGCAGAGGTTCCTAACATTGTACAGGAGATGGTGATCAAGGCCATCTTCAAGAAAAAGAAATGCAAAAAGGTAAAATGGTTGTTTGAGGAAGCCTTAAAAATAGCTGAGAAAAGAAGAGAGGTGAAAGACAAAGGACATTGTACAGGAGATGGTGACCAAGGCCATCTTCAAGAAAAAGAAATGCAAAAAGGTAAAATGGTTGTTTGAGGAAGCCTTAAAAATAGCTGAGAAAAGAAGAGAGGTGAAAGACAAAGGACATTGTACAGGAGATGGTGACCAAGGCCATCTTCAAGAAAAAGAAATGCAAAAAGGTAAAATGGTTGTTTGAGGAAGCCTTAAAAATAGCTGAGAAAAGAAGAGAGGTGAAAGACAAAGGAGAGAGGGGAAGATAAACCTAACTGAACTCAGAGTGCTGTTAAAGTGCTGCACTCGATATGTCAGAGAATTTGGAAAGCAGCAATGGCCACAGGACTGGAAAAGGTCAGTTTTCGTTCCAATCCCAAAGAAAGGCTATGCCAAAGAGGTTCAAATTACCATACAATTACACTCATTTCACATGCTGGCAAGATTATGCTCAAAATCCTTCAAGCTAGGCTTCAGCAGTACGTGAACAGAGAACTTCCAGATGTACAAGATGGATTTAGAAAAGGCAAAGGAGTCAGAGTCAAATTGTCAACATCCATTGGATCCTAGGAAAAGCAAGGGAATTAAAAAAAAAAAAAACCAATCCACTCCTTCACTGACTATGAAACAGCCTCTGACTGTGTGGATACCAATAAACTGTGGAAACTTCTTAAAGAGATGGACTACCAGACCACCTTACCTGTCTCCTAAGAAACCTGTGTGCAGGACAAGAAGCAACAGTTAGAATCAGACAGAGAACAATGGATTGGTTCAAAATTGGCAAAGGAGTACGTCAAGGCTATACATCATCACCCTGTTTATTTAACTTCTATGCAGAGTACATCATGCAACATGCTGGGCAGGATGCAATCAAGATTTCTGGGAGAAATATCAACGTCAGATATGCAGATGATACCACTTTAATGGCAGAACACAAAAAGGAACTAAAGTGTCTCCTGAAGGTTAAAGAGAAGAGTGAAAAAGCAGGCTTAAAACTCAACATTCAAAAAACTAAGATTATTGCATCCAGTTCTATCACTTCATGGCAAATAGATGGAGAAAAAGTGGACAGGGTGGCTTATTTTATTTTCTTGGGCTCCAAAATCATTGGGGACAGTGACTGCAGCCACAAAATTAAGACACTTGTTCCTTGGAAGAAAAACTATGACAAACTTAGCATATTAAAAAGCAGAGATATCACTTTGCCAAGAAACGTTCATATAGTCAAAGCTATGGTTTTTCCAGTAGTCAGGTATGGATGTGAGAGTTGGACCATAAAGAAGGCTGAGTACTGAAGAATTGATTCTTTTGAACTGTGGTGCTGAAAAGACTCTTGAGAGTCCCTTGGACTGCAAGGAGATAAAACCAGTCGATCCTAAAGGAAATCAGCCCTGAATACTCACTGGAAAGACTGATGCTGAAGCTAAAACTCAAGTATTTTGGTCACCTAACGCAAAGAGCCTCATTGGAAAAGCCCCTGATGCTGGAAAAGAGGGGCAAGAGGTGAAAGCGGGTAACAGAGGATGAAATGGTTGGATGTCGTCACTGCCCCAATGGACATGAATTTGAGCAAACTCTGGGAGATAGTGAAGGACTGGAAGCCTGGCGTGCTACAGTTCATGGGATCACAAAGAGTCAGACACGACTTAGTGAATGAACAACAACGTTTATTATATTCTAGCAGCTGGACTAGACATTTTCTTGGTTATTTCATTTAACTGTTACAATGTTCCATGTGTTTAAGACTTTACACATGGACATCACCAAATGGCCAATACCAAAATCGAAATGACTACATTCTTTGAAGAAGAAGAAGCTGTATAAGCTAGCAAAAACAAGACCTGGAGCTGACTGTGGCCCAGATCATCAGCTTCTCACAGCAAAGTTCAGGCTTAAACTAAAGAAAGCGGGGAAAACCACTAGGCCAGCCAGGTATGACTTAAATCAAACCCCCTATGAATATGCAGCAGAGGTAACGAACAGATTCGAGGGATCAGAACTTGTAAACACTGTGCCTGAAGAACTGTGGTCAGAGGTCCGTGACATTGTACAGGAGGGGCAAACAAAACCATCCCAAAGAAAAAGAAAAGCAGGAAGGTAAAGTGGTTATCAGAGGAGGCCTCACAAATAGCAAAAGGGAGAAGAGAAGTGAAAAGCAAGGGAGAAAGGCAAGCGTGTATCCAACTAAACGCAGATTTCCAAAGAGCAGCACAGAGAGACAGGAGGGCCTTCTCCAACGATCCGTGTATAAAACCAGAAGAAAACAACAGAAGGGGAAACACTAGAGATCTCTTCAGGAGAGCTGGAGACACCAAGGGATCATTCTGTCCAAAGATGTGTACAATAAAAGACATAAAGAGTAGAGACCTAGAAGACACTGAAGAGATCAAGAAGAGATGCAAAGAATACACAGAAAAACCATGTAAAAAAGACCCAAATGAACTGGATGACCACGATAGTGTGGTCAGCCACCCAGAGCCAGACATTCTGAAGAGTGAAGCCACGTGGGCCTTAGGAAGCACTGCTATTATCAAAGCTAGTGGATGCAACAGAATTCCAGTAAAACTGTCCAAAACCCTAAAGGATAATGCCATCAAGGTGTTGCATTCAATATGTCAGCAAACCTGGAAGACCCAGCAGTGACCACAGGACTGGAAAAGGTCAATTCTCATCCCAGTTCCCAAGAAGAATACTAAAGAATGTGCTAGCCATTGGACAATTGCACCATCTCACATATTAGTAAGGTCATCCTTACTATATCTTGCATGCTAGGCTTCAGCATCATGCAAACCAAAAAGTTCCAGATGTCCAAGCTGGGTTTAGAAAAGGAAGAAGAATCAGGGATCCAATTGCCAGCATTCACTGGATCATAGAAAAAGCTAGGGAATTTCAGAAAAACACCTACCTCTGTTTCATCAACTATGCCAAAGCCTTTGACTGTGTGGAAATCTCTTAGAGGGATGGGAATACCAGACCATCCTACCTGTCTCCTTAGAAACCTGTATGCAGGACAAAAAGTAACAGAACCCTGTATGGAACAACTGATTGTTTCAAGATTGAGAAAGGAGCACCACAGGGCCATCTGCTGTCACTCTGTTTATGCTGAGAACATCATGAGAAATGCCAGGCTGGATGCGTTACAAGCTGGAATCAAGATAGGCAGGAGAAATATCAACAACCTCAGATATGTGGATGATACCACCTTAATGGCAGAAAGCAAAGAGGAACTAAAGAGCCTCTTGTTAAGGTGAAGGAGGACAGTGAAAATGCTGGCTCAAAATTCAACATTTAAAAAATGAGTGTGAAGGACAAGAGTGAAAGAGCCTGCTTAAAACTAAATATTAAAAAAACTAAGATCATGGCATCCGGCCCCATTACATCATGGCAAATAAAGGAGAAAAACCTGAAAATAGTGACAAATTTCCTCTTCTTGGGCTCTAAAATCACTGTGGATGGTGACTGCAGACTTGAAATCAGAAGACAATAGCTTCTTGGCAGGAAAGCTATGAAAAACCTAGACAGTGTGCTGAAAAGCAGAGACATCACTCTGCTCACAAAAGTTTGTATAGTCAAAACTATCATTCCCCCAGTGGTTACATATGGTTGTGAGAGCTGGACCATAAAGAAGACAAAGCGCTGAAGGATTGATATCACCGAACTATGGTGCTGGAGAAGACTCCTGAGAGTCCCCTGGACTTCAAGGAGATCAAACCAGTCGATTTTAAGGAAAACCAACCCCAAATACTCACTCGAAAGACTGATACTGAAGCTGAAACTCTAGGATTTTGGTCATTTGATGCAAACAGCTGACTCATGAAAAAGTGCCTGATGCTGGGAAAGATTGAAGGCGGAAGAAGAAGAGGCTGTCAGAGGATGAGATGGCTGGATGGCATCATCGATTTAATGGACATGAACTTGGGCAGACTACAGGAGATGGTGAGGGACAGAGAGGCCTGACGTGCTGAGTCCATGACTGCATGACTGAACAACAAGTGTGTAAGTGGTTAGTTTACAGGTGAGAAAACCAAAGTTCAGAGAAGCTGAATTGTTTACCTCAAATCACACAGCTAAGAGGCGGCTGAAGAGAGCTTACCTGAGTGCAGGGTTCACATAATTATCTAGCTCCCGATCCTGCCCTAGAAGAGAGACAGCTAAACAAGGAAGTCAGGATTCAGATCTAAATTGGATTAGTTTCCAAACTCATCCTTCCCCTTTTATCACAATAAAACTAAGCATTCTATCTAATGTTTTTGATTTGGAGATCATCTTTGAGCAGTGAATATATATTTAATGGCCAATCAGTCAAACAAGCAGTCTGGAATAGCTTGAATGTGTCTTTTACAGTACAGAGAATTTCTAAAAATGCTAACGTAGTAATAAGAAAAATGTTACATGGTATTACACATCAGGATACATACCTTGGTTCTTTGAGTAATCCAAGCAAAATCTAATGGAAAAATAATGAGAAAAAGAACTGATTCAAATGCAGTCCAAAAGCCAATTAACATCACTGTCCTATTGTTCACTATTTAATACAGCACGACAGTTTTCTCTTTCTGAGTGAAGTTATGTTTCATGAAATGAAAAAGCTTCTTATCAGTTACATCAAATGAGTTCCAAATTGCTAACTTCCAATATATTATGGTTTTCATAATACATCTTCAGGAGCGAGATGAAATCGGAGAGGAACTATTTCCATGTGAAAATTGCAGTGAGCTTCAGCAACTCATAATTATCACTCTCTAAGCTGGCACAACGCCAGGTAATATGTTATTTCTAAATTATGCTGACATTTTCCATGTATTTTATTTAAAATAATCACTTATATTAATGAATTATTTCCACTGAATCTGTTCTTTCAAATCACCGAAGGATTATTAACCCAAAACTTCCAATTGATAGACTTAGAAACATAGTCTTAAAACAAACAAAAATAAAAATAGAAATACTTCTTCAAATTTTTAATGAGGGAAAAGAAAAATGTACTTAAAATGTTCCTGTCCACTTAATACTTTTCTTGCTATAGCAACTCTACAAAATTGGAAGCAGAGATGATGATAGTGTGTTACCTGTCTTCATATTAATAAAACACAGCACCTTTCATGTTCATTGTAAGAAATAGTGACACACTTTCTTGTACGAAATGTTTGTCTTTCAGGGTAGGCCAACTTTAATTAATGGAGATAAATTAAACTTGAGTCGCCAGTCCAGGTTCGACGCATGATACTGGATGCTTGGGGCTGGTGCACTGGGACGACCCAGAGGGATGGTACGGGGAGGGAGGTGGGAAGAGGGTTCAGGATGGGGAACACGTGTATACCTGTGGCGGATTCATGTTGATATATGGCAAAACCAATACAATATTGTAAAGTTAAAAAATAAAATTAAATTAAAAAAAAAAAGATAAAAAAAAAAGAAATCCAAAGACATGAGTTTTTGGCCTGACTATACCACTTATGGACTGTATGACATGACAATATGGCATCTCTGAGGTTCAATTTTATTTTTTATTCTTTATTTTGGTTGGACTGAGTCCTCATTGCAGCAGGCAGTCTCTAGAGCACAGGCTCAGTAGTTGTGGCTGGTGGGCTTAGCTGCAATCTATGAGATCTTAGCTCCCAGACCAGCAATCAAACCAAGGCCCACTGCATTGGGAGCATGGAGTCTTACTCACTGGACCACCAGGGAAGTCCCTCAACTTTCTTATTTTTAAAATAGATGTAAAAAATAGCTATCCTCCATGAATGGTTAAATTTAGTTATATGTATGAAATAAACTTTGTAAACAGTAAGTCCTGATGCCTGTGCATAGTATAAATCATGTTCCAGTGGGAAACTATCAACTTATGTGGTTAGTAACAGTAGATGAGAGACCGCTCCCCTAAACTCCTGCCAGCCCCATGCTGGTGTGCTAAATTGCTTCAGTTATATCTGACTCTGTGACACTATGGACTGTAGCCCACCAGGCTCCTCTGCCCATGGGATTCTCCATGCAAGAGTACTGGAGTAGGTTGCCATGCCCACGTCTCGGGAATCTTTCTGACCCAGGGATCGAAACTGCATCTCGTAAGTCTCCTGCAGGGGCAGGCAGGCTCTTTAACACTAGTGCCACCTGGGAAGTCCAACCCAGCACATAGCCACAACTTTTCTGTTTGCCTCTCTAAATAGAAGAGAAAGGGCATATTTGTCTTAATTTACATTCCCTTGCTATTGAATGAGGCTGGACTTTAATACAGGCTTAACGTGTCTTCATGCTCTCAACTGCCTGCTCTTGAACTTTATGGGTTGTTGTCTTTTACAAGAGAGTTAAATCCATGATCAGGGTAAATTAGAAGTGGTCAAATGGGCGACGGCAAGAGTGAACATGGACAGTTTAGGAATCAGTGAACTAGAATGGACTGGAATGGGCGAATTTAATTCAGATAACCATTATATCTACTACAGTGGGCAAGACTCCCTTAGAAGAAATGGAGTAGCTCTCATAGCCAAAAAAAGAATCTGAAATGCAGTACTTGGGTGCAATCTCAAAAATGACAGAATGATCTCTGTTCATATCCAAGGCAAACCATTCAATATCGCAGTAATCCAAGTCTATGCCACAAACAGTAATGCTGAGGTTGCTGAAGTTGAACAGATCTATGAAGACCTACAAGACCTTATAGAACTAACACCAAAAAAAAGATATCCTTTTCATCATAGGGGAATGGATGCAAAAGTAGAAAGTCAAGAGATACCTGGAGTAACAGGCAAATTTGGCCTTGGAGTACAAAATGAAGCAGGGCAAAGGCTACTACAGTTTTGCCAAGATAACACACTGGTCATAGCAAACACCCTCTTTCAACAACACAAAAGAAGCCTGTACATGTGGACATCACCAGATGGTCAACACTGAAATCAGATTGATTATATTCTTTGCAGTCAAAGATGGGGAAGTTCTATACAGTCAGCAAAAACAAGACTAGGAGCTGACTGAGGCTCAGATCATGAGCTCCTTATTGCCGAATTCAATACTGGCAATAAATTGACTCAGAAGAAAGTAAGGAAAACCACTAGACCATTCAGGTATGACCTAAATCAAACCCCTTATAATTATATGGTGGAAGTGACAAATATATTCAAGGGATTAGATCTGATAGAGTGTCTGAATAAATATGGATGGAGGTTTGTGACATTGCACAGGAGGCAGTAATCAAGACCTTCCACAAGAAAAGGAAATCCAAAAGAACAAAATGGCTGTGTGAGGAGGCCTTAAAAATAGCTGAGAAAAGAAGTGAAAGGCAAAGAAGAAAAGGAAAGATATACCCATCTAAATACAGAGTTTCAACAAATAGCAAGGAGAGATAAGAAAGCCTTCCTCAGTGGTCAGTGCAAAGAAATAGAGGGAAAAAAAAATAGAATGGGAAAGACAAGAGATCTCTTCAAGAAAATTAGAGATACCAAGGGAACATTTCATGCAAAGATGGGCACAATAAAGGACAGAAATGGTATGGACTTAACAGAAGCAGAAGATATTAAGAAGAGGTGGCAAAAATACACAGAAGAACTATACAAAAAATCTTCATGACCCAGACAACCAAGATGGTGTGATCACTCACCTAGAGCCAGACATTGTGGAATATGAAATCAAATGGGCCTTAGAAGGTATCACTATGAACATAGCTAGTAGAGGTAATGAAATTGCAGCTGAGCTATTTAAATTCCTAAAAGATGATGCTGTGAAAGTGCTGCACTCAATATGCCAGCAAATTTGGAAAACTCAGCAGTGGCCACAGGACTGGAAAAGGTCAGTTTTCATTCCAATTCAAAAGAAGGACAATGCCAAAGAATGCTCAAACTACCATACAATTGCACTCATCTCACACGCTATCAAAGTAATGGTCAAAATTCTATAAGCCAGGCTTCAACAGTACATGAACTGTAAACTTCCAGATGTTCAAGCTGTATTTATAAAATGCAGAGAAATCAGTGATCAAATTACCAACATCATTTGGATCATTGAAAAAGCAAGAGAGTTCCAGAAAAAATCTACTTCTGCTTTATTGATTATACCAAAGGCTTTGACTATATAGATCACAAAAAACTGTGGAAAATTCTTAAAGAGATGCGAGTACCAGACCACCTGACCTGCCTCCTGAGAAACCTGTATGCAGGTCAAGAAGAAACAGTTAGAATTGGACATGGGACAACAGATTGGTTCCAAATTGAGAAAGGAACATGCCAAGGCTGTATACTGTTACTCTGCTTATATAACTTATATGCAGAGTACATCATGCAAAATGCAGGGCTGGATGAAGCACAAGCTAGAATCAAGGTTGCTGGAAAAAATATCAATAACCTCAGATATGCAGATGACACCACCCTTATGGTGAAAAATGAAGAGGAACTAAAGAACCTCTTGATGAAAGTGAAAGAGGAGAGTGAAAAATCTGGCTAAACAGTCAACATTCAAAAGACTAAGATCATGGCATCCAGTCTCATCACTTCATGGCAAATAGATGGTGAAACAATGGAAACAGTGGGCTCCAAAATCACTTCAGATAGTGACTGCAGCCATGAAATTAAAAGATGCTTGCCTCTTGGAAGAAAAGCTATGATCAACCTAGGCAGTATATTAAAAAGCAGAGACATTACTTTGCTGATAAATGTCCATCTAGTCAAAGCTATGGTTTTTCCAGTTGTCATGTATGGATGTGAGAGTTGGACTATAAAGAAAGCTGAGCACTGAAGAATTGATGCTTTTGAATTGTGATTTTGGAGAAGACTCTTGAGAGTCCCTTAGCCTGCCAGGAGATCAAACCAGTCAATCCTAAAGGAAATCAGTCCTGAATATTCATTGAAAGGACTCATGCTGAGGCTGAAAATTTGACCACCTGATGTGAAGAACTGACTCATTTGAAAAGACCCTGATACTGGGAAAGATGAGGGCAGGAAGAGAAGAATAGGACAGAGGATGAGATGTTTGAATGGCATCAGTGACACAGTGGACACGAGTTTGAGCAAGCTCTGGGAGTTGGTGATTGACAGGAAAGTCTGGCGTGTTGCAGTCCATGGGGTCGCAAAGAGTTGGACATGACTGTGCGACTGAAATGAACTGAACACAGTTAGTGTGTAACTGGTCTTTTGTGTAATAGGTCTTTTACACCTTAATTTATAAGATTTCTTTAAAAATTAATGGCACTAATATATGTAGTATATCTGGAAAATAGTTTTGCCCATTTTCCCCTTCTTGTGTGTGCAGTATTTTTTTATGTGTATATTTTAAATTTCATGGAGCGAAGGTATCATTTCTCTATGGCCTCAAGTTTTCACTATCACTAAGGAAGGGTTTCTCCTATTTTTACAAAATATATTCCCATGTATTTTCTTCTAGTTTCTTTGTAATCTTTTTTTAAAACTTATATCATTAAACTGAGGCTTCAGTTCAACTAAAAGGAAATAACTTCATCACAACCTAATTGTTACTAAAAACTGTAGAGAGAATGCAAAAGTATGATTCTGGCCATAAAGACAACCATAAAATATGTCAAGGAAAGGGAATAAAGATCCCAGAAATATACCCATGCATAGAAGTTCAACTGATTTTTAACAGAAATGCCAAGACTACACAATGAGGAAATGGCAGTCTCATCAACAGATGGTCTTGGGGAAACTGAAATAAAATAATGAAATTGGAACAAAGTCATCATACACAAAAGAACGACTCAAAATGGATTAAAGACTTAACTGTAAGACCTGAAATGAAACAGAATCTTGTTTAGAAAGGCCTGATATGACGTGGGGAAATTTGAAAAGAAAGTTTAACCTAAGTGCAGGCCATTACTGTTTCCTGGTTGTTAGAGGCTAACCAAACTGAGAAATTTGGCTAATTTCTATGTTTTGAGTAGTCCTTGGCATATTATCATATTATAAAAATATTGCTATCCTGCTTTTTAGTCATCTACTCCTATCTATCCCAACTAAGTATTTTCCTTTGCTTTGTTTATACAGATTTGTAGGAAAATAAAGTCGTATCTCCCTTGTTGGAGAAAATTTCTGAGAGACATAGAAAATGTGATCTTACTTAAGACATTGTTCCATTAGGCTTAAGCAGGCTCTCAGAAAGGTACGATTTTTTTGTTCAGAAAGAAAACAAAATGTCTTATATTAGTCCTGTTTAAAAATTTGACATATTTCATTCTTTCCATCCTTAGAATTCCAAGATAAAATGATAATCATGACATATTTTATATATGTAAATACACTATATAATTTACAAAATGCAAGGCAAAGATTTGTTTTTCAACATAAATCCCATATAAAATATCTGTTGTATTGAACCCTCAAGGAATGAATTGTTGGATAATAAAATTGTCAATTTCTTTCTTTCCATCCAGGCTTGTTATTCCCACTTAATTTGCTATTTTTGATCCTGTCATGCATTGGGTAATTAGAAAGCTAAGCTTGATGAGATTTTTGTAAAGTAAGGGTGAATGCTGATCCAAAGAACTAGCTTATGAATAGAACCTGGAATAGAAGACATATTATCTTAGGAACTATGGCATGTATATGTTTTAAGAATCTGTTATCCTTTCAGAGGGATTTCAGAACTGTTTTCAGATTCCCCAGATAACTCTGTGTTGTTCCATCTTGTTAGGAAACAGACACGACTTGCATGCATAGATTTGTACCTTTTTTTACATTTTGCTGCCCATAAAGCCATTTTTTCAGACATGTAGGAATACCAGTATTGTGAATATATCTGCATTTCATTTCATCTTTCATTCTTCTTCTTTTTAATTATTTACTTTTTGGTGTGCTACGTCTTCATTGCTGAGAGAACCTTTCTCTAGTTGCGGCAAGGGGAGATTGCTCTCCAGCTGCGGTGCGGCGGCTTCTCACTGCGGTGGCTTCTTTTGTTGCTGAATACAGGCTCTCGGGCGCATGGGCTCCAGGAATTGCGGCATGTGGGCTCGGGAACCGTGGCTCCTGGGTCGAGAGCACAGGCTCAGTAGTTGTGGCCCGTGGGCTTAGTTGCTCCGAGGAGTGCGGGATCCTCCCAGATAAGGAATCAGACCTCTGTCTCCTGCATTGCCTGGTGACTGGTAATCTCCTGTGTTACCACTGAGCCACAAGGGAAGCCCTCGTCTCTCATTCTATACTGTCCAGCTACAATCTAAGGGGTAACTACTACACTTAATGGCCCTAGCTGTGTGAACTGAGTTGTGAGTTGTAAGAACCTGAATGTCAATGCAAGAGATGTAAGATGTTTAGGTTCGATCCATGGATCAGAAAGATCCCCTAGAGAAGGGCATGGCAACCCACTCCAGTATTCTTGCCTGAAGAATCCCATGGACAGAGGAGCCTGGTGGGCTAAAGTCCATGGACTTGCAAATAGTCGGACACAACTGAAGCGGCTTAGCATGTATGTGCTGCGTTTAATCTTGACCTAATACAGTCATTCTGCAACATAAGTTTTTTTTTATAAAAAAAACAACAACAACTGATATTCAGAGATATTATGTGATTTCCCAACAGGGCACAGCTTGGAAGTGGCAATGTTGGAATTCATGTCCTCCGTTCTGCCCTGAGCTCACATCCCCTCCTGTGTTCATCCCCACACCATGAAACCAGCATCTCTGGATGTAGAGGAGCCTTTTCTCCATCTCCACTAATAGGAAAGCATCTCTATGGAAATCTCCAGGGAACTGTTTTGAGAGAGGCATCTCTGAATTTTCTCTTTAAGGAGAATGGAGGATAGTGTGTTCCATGTGTTGGTCAACCACCAGACCTGGAGTTGTATCTTCCTTCTGGAAGTAATCCAGGAAACCCAGAACAAGAGCAACACACAAGTTGGCTGGATAACAGGGATCAAATGTGGAGATTCAAAATGCAAATAACAGGTCCAAAATCAAAAAGCAGGGATCAAGCTGTGGGCTCAGGGTCAAGGAGATGAAACTGATAAAGAGGTTGGATTAGGGTGGATCAGGTCAGTGCTGTAAGGCTTGGAGCTGTTATCAGGACAGTTGTGTATCTGCTACTGGCAGGGAGATATTTGAGGAAAGAGGTTTTGTCTTTTGCTTGCAATGCTTTGAAGGTAACCAGAGCTGTGTCTTATACGCTAATTGCTGTACTTAAGAGTACTGAGGGATTGGGCAGGACTGCAAGTGAGCAGCAAAAGTCTCCTTGACTTAAAGCACCCGTGGTAGGGAGAAGAGAGGGAGAGAATGCCTGCATAAGAACTGGAGTGTCTGGGCAGGGGTGGGGTGGACTGAGTGTGCTGCTGCTGCTGCTAAGTTGCTTCAGTCATGTCCGACTCTGTGCGACCTCATAGACAGCAGCCCACCAAGCTCCCCTGTCCCTGGGATTCTCCAGGCAAGAACACTGGAGTGGGGTGCCATTTCCTCCTCCAATGCATGAAAGTGAAAAGTGAAAGTGAAATCGCACAGTCGTGTCCGACCCTCAGCAACCCCATGGACTGCAGCCCACCAGGCTCCTCCATCCATGGGATTTTCCAGGCAAGAGTACTGGAGTGGGGTGCCATTGCCTTCTCTGATGAGAGTGTGCAGCTACCTTCTAATTTTATTCTGTCATGTTCAGAGGAATTGATGAGAACTCTGATCAAAATGACACTGACATTTGCCAACATACCAACACTTCATAGCTTTGATCAGATGTTTGAAAATTTTCTTTTCCCATTATAGCTGGTTTTGCAATGACATTGATTTTATTTTGTTGGCTTCTCTTTTGTTTTGTTTGCTCTTAATGAACAACAGCTATTTGATGACTAGAGGAACTGAAAACCCTTGCCTGTATTTGCAGTAGAAAAAGCAAGTGGTAAGCTTTGTCCTCATGTCAGTGCTGATGCTCTGGGCTCTGACTTCTGTTTCTGCAAAGATTGTTACAGTCATTTTTCTTTTCTCAGCTTAGGCCTGAAGCCACAGGCCTTTTATGACACACACAACTTTATGGAATAGTAAGAAACAAATGCTTCTGCACAGGGAGGTCTTTCTGTTATGGTTCTAACACACTACTTTTCCTAAAGTAATTGACATTGACAGAGATTTGGAATTATGTGTTAATACATGTTTGAGAGTTAACACATGACCAGGTAGCCTGCCTAAGACATACTGCAGTTGCTTCATCTGGTCAGACATTGGGATGCCCAATTGTGTCTGTCTGGCTGGAGTTTGGCTTGCATTTGAAATCAAACAGCCCCTCACCATAAACCAATTCTTCACATCCCTCAGATGAATTGGAAGTAATGAGCAATAGGTTTGGGGGCAATGCAGTTTGGCAAGATGTCTAAGGTATAAAGCCCTATTATTGATAGCATGTGTTGCTAGTTCATAATGGTCAAAACGTCTCTTTGTCAAAGCACAGTTATTATAATTAACATGCACATTTTCATGTCAACTAGGAGGAAAAGAAAATTGCATCACTTTGTAAGTTTTGAGCATTTCTACACTGAGTTTTAAAATGTTGTGTTGTTGTTCAGTCTCCAAGTCACGTCCTACTCTTTACGACCCCACCGACTGCAGCAAACCAGGCCTCTCTGTCCCTCACCATCTCCTGAAGTTTGCCCAAGTTCATGTCCATTGAATCGGTGATACCATCCAACCATTTTATCCTCTGTCACCCACTTTTCCTCCTGCCCTCAATCTTTCCCAGTACCACAGCTTTTTCCGATGAGTTGGCTCTTCTCATCAGGTGGCCAAATTATTGGAGCTTTCGCTTCAGCATCAGTCTTTCCACTGAGTATTCAAGGTTGATTTCACTTAAGATTGACTGGTTTGATCTTCTTGCTGTCACAGGGACTCTCAAGAGTCTTCTCCAGCACCAGAATTCAAAGGCATCAGTTCTTTGGCACTCAGCCTTCTTTATGGTCCAATTCTCACATCTGTACATGACTGCTGGAAAGAATTGACTATACAGATTTTTGTTGGAAAAGTGATGTCTTCGCTTTTTAATATACTCTCTAGGTTTGTCACAGCTTTTCTTCCAAGGAGTATGCATCTTCTAATCTCATGGCTGCAGTCACCATCCACAGTGATTGTAGAGCTCAAGAAGAGGAAATCTGTCACTGCTTCCATCTTTTACCTTCCATTAGCATGAAGTTATGGGACTGGATGCCATGATCTTAGCTTTTATTTTTAATATTGAACTTTAAGCCAGCTCTTTCATTCTCCTCTTTCACCCTTATCAAGAGCCTCTTTAGTTCCTCTTTGCTTTCTGCCATTAGAGTGGTATCATCTGCATATCTGAGGTTGTTGATATTTCTCCTGGAAATTTTGCTTTCAGCTTGTAACTCGTCCAGCCTGGCATGGATGATGATGTATGTATGATGTATTCTGCATATAAGTTAAACAAACTGGATGATAATAAACAGCCTTGTCATACTTCTTTCTCAATTTTGAACCAGTCACTGTTTCCATATAAGATTCTAACTGTTGCTTCTTGACCTGCATACAGGTTTCTCAGGAGACAGGTAAGATGGTTTGGTATTCCCATCTCTTTAAGTGTTTTCTCAGTTTGTTATGATCCACACAATCAAAGGCTTTAGTGTAGTCAATAAAACAGATTTTTTTCCCCCCTGGAATTCTCTTGCTTTCTCTATGATCCAGTGGATGTTGAAAATTTAAAGGGAAGGAATGGGAGTTTGGGGTTAGCAGGTTCAAGCCATTATATATAGAATGGATAGACAACAAGATCGTATTGTATATTCAATATCCTTGGAGAACTATATTCAATATCCCCGAGAAACCATAATAAAAAAGGACTTGAAAAAGAATATATCTATACATGTAACTGAATCACTTTGCTATACAGAAGAAATTGATACAACATTGTAAATCAACTATACTTCAATAACATTAAAAAATGAAAATAAACTAAAATAATGATATTTTGTAATGAGGAAACTGGGTGCTTCTTTCTTGTACTGAATGAGTCACTAAGGTGTTCCCTTGACTATGCCTCTAAGGTATGCTGCTGCTAAGTCACTTCAGTGGTGTCCGACTCTGTGTGATCCCAGAGATGGCAGCCCACCAGGCCCCCTCGTCCCTGAGATTCTCCAGGCAAGAACACTGGAGGGGGTTGCCATTTCCTTCTCCAATGCATGAAAGTGGAAAGTGAAAGTGAAGTCGCTCAGTCGTGTCTCTACATCCCTGTTTCTGTGACTTACAGCTGGTCCTCTGCCCAGGGTCTCCGGAGACCAAGTCAAGGTGTCTGCTGGCTTCATCCTCATTTCGGAGACATGACAAGGCAAAGATCCCCTGCAGGTTTTGTCAGGCGTTGTCAGGGCTCATTTCCTGTGGCTGTATGACTGAGGTCCCATTGTCTTGCTGGCTGGCTACTGAAACCATATACAAGCCCCTATGTCCTCCTCTTTTGTAGCAAGTGGCTTCAGCTTGAGTCTCTCCAGCCTCTCCTGAGTCTCAAATGACTAGCTCCAGAGTTAATGATCAGAAAAAGTGAAGATATAGAAACAAAGAATAGCTTTTGGGCTGACAACCTGTAATACTTTAGACTGTAAATCCTCTACACAGTAGAGTCGCTGAAAGATACAGATAAAGAAAGACACAGATACACATATTCCTAAATTGTTTTTCCAAGAAGCAGATCCCTACGAGGTGAAAACTGCTGGCCACAGGCACATAAGCCTCAGATCAGTTGAAACCACAAGGTTTATGGTGCTTGAAATTTCACCTTGGTGCCAAGCAACCTGAGAATGAGCACAAGCCAGTCATACACCTTGTGAGCGGCCTTCTCTCCTTGCTTGCTGCTACTGCTGCTAAGTCGCTTCAGTCGTGTCCGACTCTGTGTGACCCCATAGACGGCAGCCCACCAGGCTCCCCCGTCCCTGGGATTCTCCAGGCAAGAACACTGGAGGGGGTTGCCATTTCCTTCTCCAATGCATGAAAGTGGAAAGTGAAAGTGAAGTCGCTCAGTCGTGTCTGACTCTTCGCAACCCCATGGACTGCAGCCTACCAGGCTCCTCCATCCATGGGATTTTCCAGGCAAGAGTACTGGAGTGGGGTGCCTTGCCTTCTCCATTCTCTTTGCTTGGCACCCTGAAATAAATTCTGTGCTCTCCTTCACCACAGCCAGGTGTCAGTAGGTTGGCTGTTCAGCTCATGGGAGCCAGAGATCACTCTCAGCACCCAGAGGCCACACTCAGGCCCTTTTGTGTGTCTCCCAGACACTGTGGCAGTTTGCTATTCTGAGACAATCAGGGATGTGTCCCTCATGCTTTGAATGATTTGTTTCAAGAAGGACCCATCCCCTTTTCAGGGATCACCTAATTAGCTCAAGTGCACCCAGGCTGATCATCATTTTGCTTAACTCAAATTCTTTTCAACTGAAAAAATCCCCCTCATCTTTGCTGTATGATGTGATCTAACTGGAAGAGTGAAATGCACCCTATTCATGGTCCTGTCCTCGCCCAAGGGAAGGGGTGATACAGAGTTTGGACACTAAGGGCTGGAGGCCACAGAGGCCCTCTCAGACGTCTGCCACAGCTCAGCTTCTTTAACTTAACTCCTTGTTCTGAAAAGAGCAGCCAATTCTACTAACTGATGTGCTTGAAGTACAGAATCTTTCTGAGCACCAGGACTGTTACATTAAACCTGAAATAAATATGTGTGAGAAATGACAGTTAAGAATGGCACTGAGGATATTTATTCTTCTCTTTCTAATTATATGTCCATCTGCCTGACAAAGCCCCCATTCCCTCCATGATAAAAAGATGCCTCAAAATGCTGGATATTTAAAAAATATATCTAACGGATAAATGAGTGGGGAATTTAGTAAGATCCACAGGAAAGCCTAAAGCTAAATGAAAATAGACAACCAAACTGCTGCAACCTTTTGGACTGTAGCCCACCAGGCTCCTCTGTCCATGGGATTTTTCAGGCAAGAATACTGGGGAAGAATCCCAGGAAGATTCTTTCTCTGGAAAAGAATCCCCTTTCCTCCTTCCGGGGATCTTTCCAACACAGGGATCGAACCTACAATCTCCTGTCTTTCCTGCATTGCAAGTGGATTCTTTACCAGCTGAGCTACCGGGGAAGCTATACATCAATTTAAATTTTTTTTTAAATAATAATAGAAAAAATTCTGTAGTAGCCCCAGATGTGTGGGGAAACAAATACAAACCTGCACTTCTCCAAGTAACTCATCCTCACATAGGCCTGCAAGTGTTTTACATAATAAGGCCCCTCAAAATAGAACTTTGTCATTATAAATTTCTCTCTCTCTCTCACACACACACATCATGAAGGGGAGTAAGCAGAAGAAAAATACAAAAAGAAATCAGAGATTCTGGCCATCTCTATACAAGCAGTAGTTGAAACACACACACAAAATGGTACAGTTTAGAGGAAATAATTATAACACATTATTTTGAATGATATGATTTTCCATACAAAATACTCCAAAGAATCTACAGAATTTTCAACACCTAATGGAAAACTATGACAAGTTTCCTGAATATCTTCTACAAAAAGTAACTGAATTTTTCTACCTTAACAACACACAGATAGAAAATACAATTACAGAAACATACCATTTATAGTACCATGAAAATATAAAATGGACTTCCCAGGTGGTGCTAGAGCTAAAGAACCTGTCTGCCGATGCAGGAGACATAAGAGACAGAGGTTCAATCCCTGGGTGGGGAAGATCCCCTGGAGGAGGGCATGGCCACCCGCTCCAGTATTCTTGCCTGGAGAATCCCATGGACAGAGATAAGCCACAGTTCAAAGTGTTGCAAAGAGTCGAACAAAACTGAAGCAACTTAGCATGCACGAAAATATGAAATAGGAATAAACAAAAAAAAATGTTTCAAAACTTTCATGAAAAAAGACTTTACTAAAAGACATTCAAGAAGGCCAATAATGAAGAGATACAACAACTTCACGCATTCAGAAACCAGTGGTAAAAGTGACTTTCCTGGTGGTCTAGATGTTAAGACTCCATGCTCCCAATGCAGGGGTCCTGGGCGCAATACCGGTCAGGGAATTAGATCCTACGTGCTGCAACTAAGAATCTGCATACTGCAACTAAGGACCCTGCTTGCCACAACTAAGACCCAACTCAGTCAAATAAATAAAAAAGCTAAAAAATAAACAAAATCAAAGCACAGAAGGTGTGGATGCTGTAGAGAAAAATAATGCAGGCACTGAGAGTGTAACCATCAAAAAACTCCGAATGAGAACAATGGCAAAAGAAAAAAATAATAACAATAAACAAACAGCAACAAAAACCACAAAGCCGAGAGCTCTTAGCCCTTCCCACAGAGTCAATGCATTGAAATAAAAAGTCTAACAAGCTTGGAATTTTTAATACTATGAGGACTGAAGTGTATGTGTACAAAGATACAAGTGGTTACAAATTAGCCAGACTGAAGAGTCTCAAAACAGTGCTCTAAATATTTAGAAACTTTGTTTATGACAGACTATACTGAGGATTGGTGATGAAGAATTTTAACTCAGGAAAAAAATTAAATAAATTGATTCCTACCTACTTCCCCAAATAAGTTAATGATGGGCTGAAACCTAAGTGGGAAAGTCAAACCATAAAACTTTTAGAAGGTACTTAAGAGAATAATAATTTAGTAAAGGAAAAATATCTTAAGCAAAATATAAAGGTATAACCCCTAAGAAAAGTGATTGATAAACTAAAATTTGAAAACTTTTGCTTATTAAGACCCTGAAAGAAAATAAGTCAACCAACGTACTGGGTGAAGAGGGTTATAATATAAATATTATACAGAGAATTGTTACCTGGGAAAACAAAGAACTCCTATAAATCAAATTTAAAATGATATGCAATTAAATTGGACAAAACATACGGTTGGATACCACATTCAGGAAGCTATTGTGATAAATAAATATGGAAGATGATTAAATTTCTTTGTAACTAAATAACTACAAATTAAAAGCAAACCTGCTAGTCAGGGAGTTTGGGATGAACACATACACGCTGTTATATTTGAAACGGACAACCAAGGTCCTACCATAGACCACACGGAACTCGGCTCAGTGTTGTGTGGCAGTCCGGATGGGAGGGGAGTTTGAGAGAGAATGTACGTGTATATCGGAGAAAGCAATGGCACCCCACTCCAGTACTCTTGCCTGGAAAATCCCATGGATGGAGGAGCCTGGTGGGCTGCAGTCCATGGGGTTGCGAAGAGTCAGACACGACTGAGCGACTTCACTTTCACTTCTCACTTCCATGCATTGGAGAAGGAAATGGCACCCCACTCCCGTGTTCTTGCCTGGAGGATCCCAGGGATGGGGAATCCTGGGGGCTGCCATCTATGGGGTCACACAGAGTCGGACACGACTGAAGTGACTTAGCAGCAGCAGTACATGTATATGTGTGGCCGAGTCCCTTTGCTGTCCACCTGAAAATACTACAGCATTGTTAATTGGCTGTACTCCAGCATAAGATAAAAGTTTTGAAGAAAATCATACCTGCAAGATTGCCGATTTTAAAACCATGGAAACGTCAAGTGTTGGCAGCATTAGGAACAGGAACACTTGTGCTTTGCTCCTTGGGTGTAACTTGAGAAATAACCATTTTCTAGTAAAGGTTGTGCTCATGCCATCTAGAGTAACATTTGTATTCCTAAATATTTACTCGGAACATTTCTTCCCAGCATTTTTCAACTTAGGACATATGTAAACAATGAAAACCTACATATGGCATATACTAATGGAAATTTTAGGGATCCTGAGAGCATTTGTAATGAAGCTTTGATTTTTTAAAAAAAATTCATCAGATTCTTTTTTTTTTTGTATATAATTGATATTTAAAAAGTAAAATAAAAAGTATTTTCAAATAAATTTAATATTAACTTTCTCTAAAACCCCTAAATGTTTTTAGAATATTTATGGTAACAATGATTTCGTTTCCATGAATATAACTATATCCACCCTGTAACTGCCATTAATGTGTACAGTTCCTGATCCTGACTCTTGCATAATGAATCCTTCACATTCTCAGAAATCAGTATCAACAAAGAACTTTGTTCATGCTGATATGTAATAAAAGTCAACATTAGCTTCTCAAGCCAATAAACATGTACAATAGTTTAAACCACATTTTGAGTAAGAACATGCATTTTCCTTTTATTCAAATGGTAAAGTTGAACATTCTGGAAAAAATGTGAACATATTTTTAATTCATTATCTTTTTCATATCAGCTGTCACAGTTAATTTGTTTGTCCACTTGACTGGGCAATAGGGAACCCAGATAGTAGGTCAACATTATGTTTCTGTGTCTGTGATGATGTGTTTGGATGAGATTAACATTTGAATCTGTAGACTGAAGAAAGCAGATCGCCCTTCTCAATTTGATTGGACCCCATTCAGTAAGTCGAAGGCCTGAGAAAACAAAAAGTCTCACCCTTCCCTGAGTGAGAGAGAATTCCTCCTATCTGACTGCTTCGAGCTAGGACTTCCATCTTTTCTACCCTTCAGACTCAAGCTGAAACATCATCTCTCCTTGGGTCTTGAGTGTGCCAGCTTTTTGACTGGAACTTGCACCTTAATTTTCTTGGTTCTCAGGCCCTCAAATTGGACTCAAACTACACCAGCAGCTCTCCTGCTTCTCCAGGTTGCTGAATGCAGATCTTGGAACTTCTCAGCCTCCATAACTGTGTGATATAATTCCTGAAAATAAGACATATGCATATAGCACTGGCTCTATTTTTTAATTTTATTATTTCAAAATAATGCAGGAGCACCAGTTTTCAAACAGACAATAGTTACAAGTCTTCTTGTTAGTAAAAAGGCACATCAACCATAAATGAGTAGGATTATCTGATGTATTTGAAGATGGACTCAAAAGCACTACCTAGAATCCCCAACTCCCCAGTCTTAACTAAATCTCATCTAGTCGGTAGGCGGTGCTCCTTGGACTCCTGGAGCTAACTCCAAGCAACTCCTAGGACTCTGTCTCTGATGACAAAGGCTCACTTTCCAGTCAGCTCTTATAGTAGATGTCCAGGTGACAGTGGACTTTAGGATGAAACACAGAGCATCCGAGGGCTGGAACCACAATCTAAGGAGAAAGAGAGGAGAAGCTAGTGTTTGAAGAAACCTACCCAGGGTGCCCTCCAAACTAGACCTCCCTGGGGAGCCTCAGGCTGGAGTCAACCAATATTTTGCAGCACATTTTGAGAGCAGAAGGAGAAGGGGGCGACAAAGGATGAGATGGTTGGATGGCATCATCAACTTAATGGACATGAGTTTGAGCAAACTCCGGGAAACAGTGAAAGACAGAGAAGTCTGGTGTGCTGCAGTCTGTGGGATCACAGAGTCAGACGTGACTGAGTGACTGAAAAACAATAATAATTATAGTCTAATATGCATGTCTCTTGAAAATCTCTAGAATAGAGAAATTTCTTCACATATGCTCTGAGCACATATACTGAAAAAAAAAAGTTTATAGAAGCATTGTTTGTCAAAGCAAAACACAGGAAAGAACTCAATTATAACAAAGGTTAAAAAAAAAATCAGACAACAGAATACTTTATCCCACTGAAATGAATTAATTGTAACCATTTACAACTTAAATGAAGTGCATGCTCATACTGCAGAGCAAACGAAAAGTTGCAGAAAAATATATACAAACTAAACATATTCCCCTGTGGTGCTAGTGTTAAAGAATCCATCTGCCACACAAGAGACATGGGTTCAGTCCCTGGGTAGGGAAGATCCCCTGGAGGAGGGCATCGCAAATCACTCCAGTATTCTTGCCTGGAGAATCCCATGCACAAAGGAGCCTGGTGAGCTTCAGTTCATAGAGTTGAAAAGAGTCAGACATGACTGAAGCAATTTAGCGTGCACATACAAACATATTACAGATGTTTATTTGTATTTGAATAATGCAATATACATAGTACACACTATACAATACAAGTAAATAACTAGGAACCCACACAAATAAATACAAATATAAAGAAAAAAAAGGAGGACTTCCCCGGTGGTTCAGTGATTAAGATTCCACGATTCCCATTGCAGGAGGCATAGGTTCGGTTTTGATCCTTGGTCAGAGAAGATCCCACCAGCCATGTAACAAGGCAGAAAAAAGAAGAAGAAAATAGTAGACACCGAATTTCATGATGATAATTCCAGTCAAGAAAAAATGCATTTGGGAAGGAATCTGGATATGACCCAAAAGCTGATAATAATAACTTTAAAGTTAATTATGTTCTTTATTTTCTTAAACGGGATAGTGGATATTCAGATGATCATTGTATCATTATCATTTACATCTTTGTACATTTAAAAAATTATTTTGCACTTATGTTTTGATAAAAATAAATCAAAGAAAACTATAGCCTTAATTTTTAAATCAAACTTACACTCAGTATGAAAACAATTTTGCAAGAAAATGCATTCATTATATTTAAAATCTCTAATGATCACTTTTTAGGAAATGAATCCTAAAATGTTTCAAAAGAGAAAATACATTGTACATCCTTGAATAGGCAACATGAGACTGGATTTTAGTATAAAACTGACAAAATGATCTGGCCAGGAAAGAAGCATTTTTGAAAAATTGGCTGTTAAGGTATTTTTTGTGAAGGGAGAAAGGGCTTCCAAGACATCATATTCTTAAAGATGAATGAATCTCAAAGACACACCATGAATGGGAGCAAGAAGTAGACATCAGTTTGTCAGGGACAAGCTTCCTCTCCTCTCTTGCTCTGACCTGAGAGCAGGTGAGCACCACGTTCTTCCCAATAGTTGGTCTCGGTAAGTCCCAGATGCTGTTTGGCTCTGTTTAAGAAGGTAGCATCTCCAACTCTTATTCACAAAGAAATAGCAATTTCTCTTTTCAGTGTAAAAGTCTCTTCTTTAGTGGAGCATCACAAGGCCTGGATTGTCCATATTCACATTGTTAAGGCTGGGTTTGTCACACAGGAGATAAATATGCTCCCAGATACAAAAGCAGTGGGACACAGAACACTCAAGCCCATGGGCTTAACACTTCCTTATCCATTCATTAATTTCATAGTGGACTAATAGTGGTCAATGTCTATGCTAAAAGAGCTAAATCAGCCAAGATCAGCCTCAAAGGAGCTGACAGTCCAAAAGAGGAAAAAGAATGAGCAGATCCTACATAGGAAAGAGCTCATCTACGTAGTGTATGTGCTAAGTTGCTTCAGCTGTGTCTGACTCTTTGTGGCTCCATGGACTGTAGCCCACCAGGCTCCTCTGCCCATGGGATTTTCCAGGTCAGAACACTGGAGTGGGTTGCCATTTCCTCCTCCAGGGGATCTTCCCAACCCAGGGATGGAACCTATGTCTCTGAGGTTCCTTGCATTGGCAGGCAGGTTCTGGACCATTAGCACCCCCTAGGGAGATCCAGCAAATTAGAAAGGGCTCCCACTCTTAAGGTCTTGAAAATCTGCATAGAGGTTGTCCAGCCTGCCATTGAGATGCTCAGGCTTCTATTGTGTATACACATGAAATAAATTCACATACTCCTCCTACAATGTGAGCATCCTCAAATTAGTAATTAATTTAAAAATGGCTAGAATCAATGGCAATGGCACCCCACTCCAGTACTATTGCCTGGAAAATCCCATGGACGGAGCCTGGTGGGCTGCAGTCCATGGGGTCGCTGGGAGTCGGACACGACTGAGTGACTTCACTTTCACTTTTCACTTTCATGCATTGGAGAAGGAAATGGCAACCCACTCCAGTGTTCTTGCCTGGAGAATCCCAGGGATGGGGGAGCCTGGTGGGCTGCTGTCTATCTATGCGGTCACACAGAGTCGGACATGACTGAAGTGACTTAGCAGCAGCAGCAGCAGCAGAATCAATGAACTGGGGAGTGAGGAGTGGGGGAGATCTGCCCTGGAGAGATGAAATGCAACAATGTCTCCACATCACAGAGCCTGGTGTAAACCATGATGAACTCACAAAATCTATGCGAGATTCAAGAACACAAAGCTTTGTAACAGGGGGCTATGCCGTGTAACAAATGGGAGGATTTGAACACCAGGATAGAAGGAAGACAGGCTTAATAAGATTATTTTAAGTGCTCAGAGAAATAAAGCAATAAAAAAAAATAAAGAGTATACTAAGTCCCCTACATATGAACGAGTTCCAATCTGAGAGTGCATTTGTAAGTCCAGTTTGTTTGAAAGTCCAAAAAATTTAGCCTAGGTATCCAAGTAACACAGTCAGCTGTATATAGTATTGCTCTGTAATTGGTTTATAATAATTTTCACACACACAATACATTAAAAATGAGCAAACATACACACACAAAAGCAAACACACACAAAGAAAACATCTTAATCTTATACTGCATTACCTTGGAAGGTAGAGTAGTACGGCACAACAGCTGGCGTACAGGGGCTGGGATGGGGCGAACAGGCAAGGAGACTGGAGCAGGGAGAGGAGATGGGAGGTGGTGGAGGGAAGGACTATTAGCAATAGGAGATGGGGGACAAGCTGCAGTTTTGCTCATGCCTGATGTTCACATCTTTGGAAGACTGCAACTTGAAGGCTTGTGTATAGGGAACTTAATGCATAACACTGCAGGAAAATAAGTCAGATTCTTTGGGAGTTTTGTAACATGAGTTGGCCGTGAAGATTTGGTTGAGACTTTGTTAAGAAAAAAATTAAAATGCTGAGAGTAAAGTGAGTATGTAATTAGATAACTTTCTTCACTATAAAGTTCTTTTGATAGGAACTTTGCTACATGTTAAATGAGATTCAGAGAATCTTTCAAGCTGCTGAGGGAATCAACGATTTCATCTCTCAGCAGGGAAATGCATTTGCTAACATTTCCACCAATATCAGCTTTAAGTATTGCATGATGTTGCCTCTGTTGGCATTTTGGGACTCCCTCCTCTTAAGTGGGTTACATCTGATGAAGCAGCTGGACTGTCACTGACACATGCAATGGTAATAAACTAGGTTCTTGTGATATTCTGACACCAATACAGATCCCCCAAATGCTGAATCTGATGTCAGCTATTTTCATCTCATTATGGTTATCTAATACTCTTTTTTAACATTAATTTATTTTAATTAGAGGCTAATTATGTTACAATATTGTGGTGGTTTGGGCATACATTGACAAGAATCAGCCATGGGTGTACATGTGTCCCATCATCTCCCTCCCCACCCCATCCCTCTGGTTTGTCCCAGAGCATCACCTTTTGGTGCCCTGCTTCATGCATCAAACTTGTACCGGGCATCTATTTAACATATGGTAATATACATGTTTCAATGCTATTCTCTCACATTGTCCCATCCTTGCATTCTCCCACAGAGCCCAAAAGTCTGTTCTTTATATCTGTGTCTCTTTTGCTGTCTCGCATATAGGGTCATTGTTACTGTCTTTCTAAATTCCATATATATGCATTAATATACTGTATTGGTGTTTTTCTTTCTGACTTACTTCACTCTGTATAATAGGCTCCAGTTGCATCCACCTCATTAGAATTGACTCAAATGTGTTCTTTTTTTATAGCTGAGTAATACTCCATTGTGTATATGCGCCACAGCTTTCTTATCCATTCATCTGCTGATGGGCATCTAGGTTGCTTCCATGTCCTGGCTATTGTAAACAGTGCTGCAATGAACATTGGGGTACACGTGTCTCTTTCAATTATGGTTTCCTCAGTGTGTATGCCCAGCAGTGGGATTGCTGGGTCATATGGCAGTTCTATTTCCAGTTTTTTAAGGAATCTCCACACTGTTCTCCATAGTGGCTGTACAGTTTGCATTCCCACCAACAGTGTAAGAGAGTGGTTATCTAATACTCAATAATTACTGCTACCTAACTAACCACATTACATATATCTCTTGATTTACTTCACCTACAACACAATGGAGGGATATCATTCTCATTCTACAGATAAGGAGACAGACATTGGGAAGTTAGGGAATTGCCCAGACTAGCAGAAAGAGATGGAGCCTAAGTCACATAAATTGGAGGTTTCTTGAAGATGCATTTGTATGTCTGGCTACTTTACACAGAAAGAAAATTTTGATTGACTTGTATTGGATCATATTTTTTCCTTTATTAGAGAAATATGAGCCCTGTGGATTTCTTGAAGCACGATTATAAACACAGCTTTGGTAGGTTTAATTTTTTCCTTCAGTTCCCTTTGATGATGAACCTAATCACTAACCCATAGTAGGCTGTGATGGACACTGAAAGTTTTGTTATTATTCACTCTCAATGCCCCTACTTTTTCTTAAAATTAGGAGAACTCTGATTGTATGAGTTCAGCATAAAAGGATATTTTAAAGCCATCTTTGCATCTAATGGTGGGTATGTTAACAAAATTTCAGCTAATGAAATATCAGATATCTGTTGAGGATCTCTGGAGGTTTTTTGTCTTTGAAATTGGTGTCATGTCTTTATTTTTATCACTACCTTCTTCTTTCCAGAGGTTACGTAATCATTTGGGAGCCACGCACAGGAAAGCTGCATGGTAAAGGGGGGAATAAGAAACAGGGGTCAGATGGCACCTTGGAGTAAGCCTTGAGCAGACTCCCACAGACTTCTTGTCACTAAGAAGCTTAAACACACACACACACTTGGTTAAATACTTCAAGCTGTTTTTCTGTTTCATGAAGCTAAATGAAATTCTGTCACATAGACACTTAGTCAATGCAAAGGAGATGCATGACTTCTCAGAAACTGCATATTCAGGCAATGCAATGCAAAACTTAATATTTTCTTAATCAAGAAAATTTAGAAGGTAACTCTTTTTCTAAAACAAGATCATACATTTCACAGTGAATTTTTTAGGTTCTCTGTTCCAATCTTCTCGGGTAGAAAAGATAGCATTTATTTAGCTACAAGCACTTTGAAATTTCAAATATATAATTTGTACAACATTTTAAAATTAAGGTTATATTTGATGCTACAAGCAGAAGCATTAAATTATGGGCCAATCAGTATTTGAAGTGCTGTGTGATTCTCTTAGAATATTTGATTAAAAACAGATGTAGGTGTAATCAATAATGCATGTACACTCAGTCAAAAGCCTTGATTTTTGCTCAGCTATTTAAATGAAATCTCAGACATTAACATATTTCTAAAGTTCTGTTATTTCTAAACAACAGAATGGGAAAGATTAGAGATCTCTTCAAGAAAATTAGAGATACTAAGGGAACATTTATTTATTTATTTATTTGAGCAGCCCTGGCTTTTTTTTTTTTTTAATTTTATTTTATTTAACTTTACAATATTGCATTGGTTTTGCCATGTATTAAAATGAATCTGTCACGGGTATACATGTGTTCCCCATCCTGAACCCTCCTCCCCCCTCCCTCCCCATACCATCCCTTTGGGTCGGCTTGATAAAGGACAGAAATGGTATGGACCTAACAGAAACAAAAGATATTAAGAAGAGGTGGCAAGAATACACAGAAGAACTGTACAAAAAAGATCTTCATGACCAAGATAATCATGATGGTGTGATCACTCCCCTAGAGCCAGACATCCTGGAATGTGAAGTCAAGTGGGCCTTAGAAAGCATCACTACAAACAAAGCTAGTGGAGGTGATGGAATTCCAGTTGAGTTCTTTCAAATCCTCAAAGATGATGCTGTGAAAGTGCTGCACTCAATATGTCAGCAAATTTGGAAAACTCAGCAGTGGCCACAGGACTGGAATAGGTCAGTTTTCATTCCAATCCCAAAGAAAGGCAATTCCAAAGAATGCTCAAACTACTGCACAATTGCATTCATCTCACATACTAGTAAAGTAATGCTCAAAATTCTCCAAGCCAGGCTTCAGCAGTACGTGAACAGTGAACTTCCTGATGTTCAAGCTGGTTTTAGACAAGGCAGAGGAACTAGAGATCAAATTGCCAACATTTGCTGGATCATGGGAAAAGCAAGAGTATTCCATAAAAACATCCATTTCTGCTTTATTGACTATGCCAAAGCTTTTGACTGTATGGATCACAATAAATTGTGGAAAATTCTGAAAGAGATGGGAATACCAGACCACCTGACCTGCCTCTTGAGAAACCGATATGCAGGTCAGGAAGCAACAGTTAGAACTGGACATGGAACAACAGACTGGTTCTAAATAGGAAAAGGAGTACGTCGAGGCTGTATATTGTCACACTGCTTATTTAACTTATATGCGGAGTACATCATGAGAAATGCTGGGCTGGAAGAAACACAAGCTGGAATCAAGATTGCCAGGAGAAATATCAATAACCTCAGATATGCAGATGACACCACCCTTATGGCAGAAAGTGAAGAGGAACTCAAAAGCCTGTTGATGAATGTGAAAGAGGAGAGTGAAAAAGTTGGCTTAAAGCTCAACATTCAGAAAATGAAGATCATGGCATCCGGTCCCATCACTTCATGGGAAATAGATGGGGAAACAGTGGAAACAGTGTCAGACTTTATTTTTTGGTGCTCCAAAATCACTGCAGATGGTGACTGCAGCCATGAAATTAAAAGACGCTTACTCCTTGGAAGGAAAGTTATCACCAACCTAGATAGCATATTGAAAAGCAGAGATATTACTTTGCCAACAAAGGTCCATCTAGTCAAGCCTATGGTTTTTCAGTAGTCATGTATGGATGTGAGCGTTGGACTGTGAAGAAAGCTGAGTGCCGAAGATTTGATACTTTTTAACTGTGGTGTTGAAGACTCTTGAGAGTCCCTTGGACTGCAAGGAGATCCAACCAGTCCATTCTGAAGGAGATCAGCCCTGGGTGTTCATTGGAAGGACTGATGCTAAAGCTGAAACTCCAATACTTTGGCCACCTCATGCGAAGAGTTGACTCATTGGAAAATACTCTGATGCTGGGAGGGACTGGGGGCAGGAGGAGAAGGGGATGACAGAGGATGAGATGGTTGGATGGCATCACTGACTCAATGGACATAAGCTTGGGTGATCTCTGGAAGTTGGTGATGGACAGGGAGTCCTGGCGTGCTGCGATTCATGGAGTCGCAAAGAGTCAGACACGACTGAGTGACTGAACTGAACTGAACTGAAAGTTTTCTTACACTAAAAAAAGAAAAAAAAATCTCATTATTTTTCCCTAGATACCAATTTTTAATATCCCTAGCAATGTTCCTTTAAGGAGAAATGAGAAAAAGAAGTTTATGTTCATGAAATATCCATCTCTCTACATCATAGCAATGGAGTAATAGAAGAACTGAAAGTTTTATTTGTTCTCTTACTCTAGAATTAATCAGGCTATTCATGAGGCAAAAAAAAAATGGATGTAAATAAAATGTTTTCATACTTAGAAAGAGGAAAGTCTTTAGGCTACAGAAAACTCGAGCACTTGCAAGACCAGTGTTAATAGCAAGGGCTAATACCCACTTTTTGGACCAATCACTCTGCGGCTTTCCTGGTGGCTCAGGTGCCTGCAATACCGGAGACCCAGGTTTGATCCCTGGGTCACGAAGATCCCGTTTAGAAGGGAATGGCAACCCACTGCAGTATCCTTGCTTTGGAGAATTCCATGGGAGAGGAGCCTAGTGGGCTACAGTCCATGGGGTCACAAAGAGTCAGAGTGACTGACATTTTCACTTCCACTGGGTGTTTGGTATTTCCACATAATGAAGTGTAATGGAGGGAAATCTTGATTCTTTCTCATGCGGGAAATGCAGTCTATTTTGGGGAACTGTTTCTTTAATTTTCCACCCCTGTGATTTTGTTGGGAGAGACTAGTCAATCTTCAGCCCTCTGGTCTCCGGTTGTGTCCGTATTAAAACTAGACCACTTGGAGTTTTCCACTTGTATTTTCTAACGAGAGCTCGAGGAAAACAATCCCATTTTCTTTATGCCATGAGGGTGTAATTTAGTGATGCTTGTGGTAAGATTCCAGACCCATGGGCACAACCAACTTGAGAAAATCCCCATACAGAATGAAGCAGAGAGGAAGAAAGGAATAAACTGCTTTATCTTCTCTTGATTTGATTTTGTCGGTCAATATTTCTTTCTTTTTGATTAAACTAATTTGTTTTTCTCTTCCCATAATCAAAAAATTCGTAACGAGCAGAATAGTGTGGGTCATAATTTATTGAATGGACTTATTTAATAACTTACTACACTGGTGATAAAAGATGAAATCCGGCTTTTCCAAAACGTATGATTTAGCCAATGAGACAAATAAACTTGAAATAACTGGTATCCAGTGCAGTATCTCAAAATGCTTTGAGATGACAAAAGAAGGGAGTAATTTTCAGCAAAATCAGAGAAGATTTCAAAGAAGCTAATCTTGGAGCTCAGCCTTAGTGAACATGCAGAGTGAGTAGAAAAGGTGAGAAGAGCATTGAGGGTAAGTAAATGAAGACACAAGAGCCTGAGTGTGAGGGTGTAGAATTACAGAAACCAGGTCCAGCTGCGCAGCGCTAAGAGTAAATAAAGAAGACAGGTTGGTAGAGAGGCAATTTTGCTTTATTTCAGATGCTGGCCACAGTGGGGGAGGGTGGACACTGTCCAAAGGCTGACACACCACTCCCCAACCCCAGACACCAGTGAGCAAGACCTTTTACAGACGGAGGGGAGGGGGGCTGCATGCAGATGCAATAGTCAGCTCTGACAGCCGTCTTGAAACTGGTCAGGCGGTGATCTTCAGCGGCAGTTAATCCTCAGTTCCAAGGCGGGTTTGTTCCCGTTTCTTTGAGGCCACTTCTCAGAACTGTGGCTGCTTATGTCATGTCCAGTCTGGTCACTATGATGTTAACTTCTTCCACCTGGTTTCAGTATGTATAAGACAGATCATAGGACATGGCTCAGGGTATTATCTACAGCCCTGGAGGAGCCACTAAAGATCCTTGACTTTGCTTAATGATTACATTATTATCATTATTATTATTATTTGGTGTCCATTGACTGTTTTTCCTTTGTTTCTGTATTTCTCACTTCTCTGATTAAACTTATTCTTTGACTAAAGTTTTTGCACAGACAAAATGCAGGCTGAGGACATGAAGGTCAAGGACCCTATATAGGGTCATGCTCCATTTCATAACACATTGTATGTTTGAGAGAAGAGTGAATGTCACAGCATAGCTATGGCATGAGATGTCTCTGTGTTAAAACAGTGATTGGAGGTGGACCTGTAAATATATATTAAGGATGGGTTTCTAGGACCAGATGTTCTATGCTATCAAAATATAGCCATTGAAGTGTTTAGGTTCACAATGGGAATCTCATTGTATTTTTGAAGGAAAATTCTTAGAATGGGACAGTTTGAAAGTAAATAGCATGCTGATAAATGGACTGTAATCAGAAAATCTGGGGAGAAAGATCCCTATTAGGAATCTCTTACAATAGTGCTTGATAAATTACAAGGGGTTCCATAATAGCTGGTAGCCATAGAAATGGGAAAATCAATGAATTCAGAGAATCCAAATGTGAAATCTGCACTGGAGTATCCACTTGCTATTGGAGTTAGAAGAAAATGAGTCAAGAATTGTTTTCAACTTCTAGCTTGATTGAAACCTAGAAAATCTTGACATGATTTGATGAATTCCTTATGGACTATGGAACAAATATGGGAAATGGTGATGAATTTGATCTTTATCATATCAAAATGTTGAATTAATGAAACCTCCAGGAGAAGATTCCTGAAGCATAGTTGTAAATATAGGGCTAGAGATTAGAAGGGAGATTAGAGTTAGAGAAAATAGCTTCAAGCTTCATTAGAGAATCCTATAGATGATGGGGTGGGAAGTACTGGGATTCTACAGCAATAGTGTATGTACAAGATGAGAAGACTAGGGAATGCTAGAGGATATTCACCCTTATAAGACTAGAAAAAATTTATTGAACATAATTGAAAAAGAGTGGCTGGCTTTTCAGGAAGGGTGATGATTTGAATTCACATCCCAGAATTTTTTTCTCACCTTCTTGCTGGGCATCTCAACAAATAAAATAACACTCTTAAATGGGTCTGGAGGAAATCACTTTGCTACCACAACTTAGTTTTTATTATTTATGGAGGTAACAGAGCCTGGAGTGAAGGCCAAGAAATTACACTACCAGGCTGACATCATTTGTGAGAGGAGAGGGCTGCACCTTCTCTCCTATGAAACCAAGTCTTGGAGGAGGCTGTGTGGTCCTCCTGGTGTTGGAGGCCCAGGAAACAATTGCTCCTAGCAGGCTACATAATATTCCATGTGGTTGGAAGAAGACACTCCTCTTCAAGAGTTTAATTAAGACTGCAGCACCACACAGTCTCCATCCCATGCTTCAGTTCGAGGAGTCCCAGTGTTATCAGGCGACTTGTCCATTGCCTCATAGTCTGGGATTGTGGTGTCTCTTGGCTGCCTTAAGAAACCCCCAAATCCTGGCTTTTGAATATGTGGAGGTATCTAAACTCATGAGAAGGAAAGAGATCCATTTTAAAAAGACTCAGTAAAAGCAGAGAAAGAGGCTAAGTTGAATAATAATAGGAGGTTTCCTTTGAGGCAAAATAAATGAAAAGACAGAAAAAAGTTTTAACAAAAGAGAAATGTAAGCTCCCAAGAGGATGCAATTAGAGCATAAAAAGGCCTTTATGTAACCAAAGATGTACGATATTTGAATTATAAAATTTTGTATAGGGATAGGAAAAGAAGATAGTTGCTTTAGTGGTTGGAGGGAATAATAGAAGAGCTATTTAACAAGACAAAAATATTTTAAGAAGTGCTAGTCACAAGAGAAAAGATATAAACCACAGAATAAAACTCAAGTGCCTACAGGATCTTGGCAGATAATATAATTTGTGGATTAGATTAGCAATAAGACAAATTGTATCAGAGAAGGCAATGGCACCCTACTCCAGTACTCTTGCCTGGAAAATCCCATGGATGGAGGAGCCTGGTGGGCTACAGTCCATGGGGTCCCTAAGAGTCGGACACGACTGAGTGACTTCACTTTCACTCTTCGCTTTCATGCATTGGAGAAGGAAATGGCAACCCACTCCAGTGTTCTTGCCTTGAGAATCCCAGGGATGGGGAAGCCTGGTTGGGCTGCTGTCTGTGGGGACGCACAGAGTTGGACACGACTGAGGCGACTTAGTAGAAGCAGCAGCAGGACAAATTGTATACATTGTGACTGAAATGGCGAGTCCACATCTTGCTTTAGAGTTTTTAAAATTTTATTTTTTTCAAAAATTTTTTTTTAATTTTATTTTTTTCAAATTTTTTGACCCAACAGGCCAAAAATAAAGTTAGTTTTCTACTGGTAGGAATCTGTAAAGCATATCATAATTTCCAGACGCTGATGTAAAGAAATTGAATAACTACAGGTCACACACGTGTCACATACACACACACAGTACTGTGTTCTCTCCAAAGGGATACATTCATTCATCATTTATTTAAAAGCTTTTATATACTTTCATATGGGCTTCCCTGGTGGCTCAGTGGTAAAGAATTTGCTTGCAATGCAGGAGGTACAGAGGCGTGGGTTCCATCCCTGGGTCAGGAAGATCCCCTGGAGGAGGGCATGGCAACCCACTCCAGTATTCTTGCCTGGAGAATCCCATGGACAGAGGAGCCTTTACGGTTCCATAGGGGCTCAAAGAGTTGGCCACAGCTGAAGTGACTGAGCACATACTTGCACATGACTTTTAAAAACTTATTGTACACCAAAAATAATACATTTTAAGTTATATTGTCTAACAAACTTTAAAAAAAAACCCAGAAATTAACAAAAATAATCAAAAAATTGAACAGCTTGGAAACATCCAATGTAAGTTGAATCCTATGAAATTGCTGAAAACCAAGAAATTACACTGCCTTCATTTTTCCAGACATTTTGACTGACATTATCATTTGACCTACAGAATGGTAATCTACATGAGTCAATCTAATAAAACTCTCCATCAGAAAGATAGTGAAAGCTGAAATTCTAAATCACGTAGGCATTAACAAAAATGGGAACATTTCTTAAGAAAGCTAATGATGTAATCAGAATAAAAATTGTATTTTATAAAAAGAAAGAAAAAATAAATACATGTGCAATTTAACAGACCAGAAAAAAAGATGCAAAAAAGAGATGTCATTGAGGAGGGATAGATTGGGAGGTTAGAACTGACATGTACACAGTATTATATCTAAAGTACATAACCAACAGGGACCTACTATATAGCACAGGGAACTCTGCTCAATATTCCGTAATAACCTCAACGGGAAAAGAACTTGAAAAATAACGTTCAGTCACTAAGTCATGTCCAACTCTTTGTGACCTCATGGACTGCAGCATGCCAGGCTTCCTTGTTCTTCCTTGTCTCCTGGAGTTTGCTCAAAAAGAATAGATACATGCATATGTATAACTTGGACAATCCACTCCAGTATTCTTGCCTGGAAAATCCCATGGACAGAGGAGTCTGGTAGGCTACAGTCAATGGGGTTGTAAAGAATTAGATACAACCGGGCAACTGAACACATATGTATAACTGAATCACTTTACTGAACACCGGAAACTAACAACACATTGTTAATGTGAAATAAAAATTTAAGACGTTAAAACAAAAAAGTCAGAGTTTCTTTTCAATGCCTTGTCAAATAGTTATTTTAAAATAATTGCCTTCTAATAAAATTCACAAAAAGAACGAATGCGAAACTGTCAGCAGCTGAGAAATTATAAAACGGCTTTTGGAGAAAGAAAGTGAATCTATGGGTAGTGTCCGAAAGAAAGGAGTAGAGGGATCCTCAGTCTGGAATGGGAGAAGGCGATGGCACCCCACTCCAGTACTCTTGCCTGGAAAACCCCACTGGTGGAGGAGCCTGGTGGGCTGCAGTCCATGGGGTCGCTAAGAGTCAGACACAACTGAGCGACTTCACTTTCACTTTTCACTTTCATGCATTGGAGAAGGAAATGGCAACCCACTCCAGTGTTCTTGCCTGGAGAATCCCAGGGACGGGGGAGCCTGGTGGCCTGCTATCTATGGGGTTGCACAGAGTCGGACACGACTGAAGTGACTTAGCAGCAGTCTGGAATTTGAGTGGAGGGGCCTTGCTGGCCTGGTGAACCAAACAGAGACCCCAGAATGTGTGCTGTGTTAGCAGGTATGAAAACAAAGTATCAATTTAATGTGGGTTTTTATTTGCATTTTCCCGATTAATGATGTTGATGTAGATATGCAGATGATACCACCCTTATGGCAGAAAGTAAAGAGGAACTGAAGATCCTCTTGATGAAAGTGAAAGAGGAGAGTGAAAAAGCTGGCTTGAAAGTCAACATATTTGGCAAAACTAATACAATTTGTAAAGTTTAAAAATAAAATAAAATTAGAGAGAAAAAAAAAAAACAAAACTAAGATTATGGCATCCAGTCACATCACCTCAGTCTGGATCCTCAGTCTGGAATTGGAGAAGGAAATGGCAACCCACTCCAATGTTCTTGCCTGGAGAATCCCAGGAACAGGGGAGCCTGATGGACTGCTGTCTATGGGGTCACACAGAGTCGGACATGACTGAAGTGACTTAGCAGCAGCAGCAGCAGCACATCACCTCATGCAAATAGATGGGCAAACAATGGAAACAGTGAGAGACTTTATTTTCTTAGGTTCCAAAATCACTGCAGATTGTGACAGCAGCCACGAAATTAAAAGACACTTGCTCCTTAGAAGAAAAGCTATGACCAACCTAGACAGTATATTAAAAAAGGAGAGATGTTACTTTGCCAACAAAGGTCCGTCTAGTCAAAGCTATGGTTTTCCCAGTGGTCATGTATGGATGTGAGTATTGGACTATAAAGAAAGCTGAGCACCGAAGAATTGATGCCTTTGAACTATGGTGTTGGAGAAGACTCTTGAGAGTCCCCTGGACTAAAAGGAGATCCAATCAGTCCATCCTAAAGGAGATCAGTCCTGGGTGTTCATTGGAAGGACTGATGTTGAAGCTGAAGCTCCAATACTTCGGCTACCTGATGCGAAGAACTGACTCATTGCAAAAGACCCTGATGCTGAAAAACATTGAAGGCAGGAAGAGAAGGGGATGACAGAGGATGAGATGGTTGGATGGCATCACTGACTCGATGGACATGAATTTGAGCAAGCTCCAGGGGTTGGTGATGGCCAGGGAAGCCTGGTATGCTGCGGTCCATGGGGTCACAAAGAGTCGGACACAACTGAGTGACTGAACTGAGCTGAAATATTTGAATAACCTCTTTTTGGAAAGCAACTATGCTCACCACAATACCACAGTGCTAATAGCCTCTTTTTGAAGTACTTCTTTGAGTCTAAGCCCTCCCTTTTCCTATTAGTTTGTATTCCTTTTCCTTATTAATTTTAAATTTTGAATAAAATACTTTGGCCAATATATGCATTGCAAATATTTCCTTCCACTCTGTTGGTTTCCTTTTTGCTCTCTTACGTATGTCTTTCCACAAGTTGATGTTCTTAATTTTATTTTGGTCCAATAAATTTGCAAGCATAAAAGCTCATAAGCATATAGTAGAGTGATATAGCAAGATGTCTGCATCTTTCTGGCCTTATCCAGAAAACTGAGGCATGCGTGACTAGGAAGCAGGCAGTGGCTGGGAAAACAGCAGCCAGGCCTTCTGAAGGGCCTCAGAAGGATGGAGACTCTACAAAACACTTTGTGGAAACATCAGGAGGCCTGCACTCGAAATGCTGGGACACTGTGTTGAGGGACCCCCCCCAGCTGCTCAAAGGCATGCCCTACATGTTATATGACACACACACACATGCATAAACACACACGCACACCATGTGACTGTGCATACTTCTGAGGGGCAGGTGTGAGCCTTCGTAGATGGTGGGAGCACACAAAACAGCATCCTGACTCTGTGGGCTCAGAAGGAAAAGCATGCATTTGAATATTCAGCTCTAGAGAAAGCAGACAGGAGGCTTTCTGAGAGAGAACAACCTGGCTTTACAGGATCAAGAGAAGGCACATGCTTAAAATTCCCCTGGCAGAGGGAGCAAGAAAGTCTAGAACAGGCATAGCCAGAGAAAAAGTTCTGAGAGAGTCTGACTGGACTGACAGAAGTTATTCCTCACCTGAAACCCATCAGCAAAGACTGGAGGGAGTGGTTACTTCTACAAGTGAGTGAATAGCAATATAAGACTTCAGGGAATCTGAAAAACCAAGGAAACATAACACAACACAGTGATTTTCCAGAAACTAACCCCGAGAAATGTGGAGCTGCAATTTGCCTGAGAAAGACATCAAAATGGTTGTTTCAAGACATCTCAGTGAGCTGAAAGAAAACACAGGAAGACAATTAAATGAATTTAAAGACAATACATGCACAAAATGAGAAGTGCAACAGAAAGATGGCAATGATCAAAAATAACCAAACAAATTCTGGAGCTGAGGAATATTATTAATGAAATAAAAACTGCAATGCTCAGTCATGCCCAACTCTTTGTGACCCCATGGACTGTAACCCACCAGGCTTCTCTGTCCATGGAATTTTCCAGGAAAGAATACTGGAGACGGTTGCCTTTTCCTTCTCCAAGAGAGCATAATAGTAGACTTGAAAAAAGCAAAAGAAAGAATTTGTGAATCTGAAGACAGTTCACTTGAAATTATCCCATCAGAGGAAAACAAAGCAAAAAAGATGAAAAGGTGAAGAAAGGCTATAGGATACTATTAGGAGAGACAATGCATGTACCAGTGGAGTTCCAGAAGAAGAGAGGGAGGAAGGATTGAAGAGTCCTATTGACTCTGCTCTCAACATGCATACAGAATCTGATCATCTCTCAT